>NW_012267373.1:2656789-2671088 GCF_000151885.1 Dipodomys ordii | reverse complement strand
ATCTTAGCTATGGTAAATAATGCTGCAATAAACATAGTTGTGCTGGTAGCTTTAGTGTGGTCTTATTTGTAAACATTTTATTGAAATGCATGAATCGTAGAAGCAAACAAAGTTTGTGTAGCCTTTAGAGCTTACTGCATACTGTAAATTTCTTATTTTGCAAAATAGTGAAGTTACTCATTCATTGGGGTTCGGTGAAAATTAAAAGAGGCCTAAACACTACCTAGTATATATAATATCACCTATGGATTGTATATGTTCCCAATAGCACTGTCACTATTATTAGTTGTTTGTGTATTTTCTTACTGTAGGATTATCTGAGTGCTAGAAAAGACTGAAATTCCCAACTACAAATTTTATGTTTATTCTTATATATCATACTGTTAGTAGTCAACTTTATTACTATTATTTAGTTAACATTCATTTAGTGTCACTAATGTGTCATACAATCATTAAATCTTCCATATATGTGAGCCCATCTTATTCTTACCACTGTCAAGTATGATGGTTTTATGTCTTATTTTTGTAATAAAATCAAAAAAGCCCGAAGACGTTAAATCTTAGACTTACCAATATCTAACATGGCTGATGTTGCAGATATTGAACAAGTATTGGAACACAAGTCCTGGTGTCTGAAACCTCAAATTCCTAACTATTCTCCTACTCTACTATTTTTTCTTTCAGTAACTAATTAACATATGACTCAAACAGATGAGACTTTGAAGATGATATACTCTTTTTTTGTCCCATACTGACCTGACAAGGAAGAAACTGTACATATCAAGGTGCCGTGCTTTCAAAAATCTCTTGTTACTCTCAAAATATCAGTCTTACTCTCTGAATTCAGCATAAAATGGAGGGACTTGTTCTGTTTATTGTAAGATATTAAGCAACACAACATTCTTAACCTGTACCCATTAGATAGAGCACAAGAGTCTTCAATAATGACAACCAAAAGGTGTCCCCTGTGGATAAAATTGCCCTCTATTGAGAATCACTGTGCTAAGGTTTCTTGTGAAAAAGCTTATCCAATAACAAAACCTTATAGCCAGATACACACACAAAAATAAAAAACAATTGGGTTCACATTAATTTAGGGGATGCGAAATGTCAGCCGGGACAAGACTTGCTCCAGGCCACCAAGACAAACATCAACTTCAATCAGTTCAAGAAACATTCTGTAAGTGCTAGCTAGGCTCTGGGCTATGCAGTGGGACAATAAGAAACAATTGGCCTGGAATACCTCCCTCCCGCCATCCCCTCCTCCACACCCCTTCGCCCCCCTCCCCACACTAAGCATCATATCCTCAAAGCTTTGCCTGGAGCTGGCCCTGCTCCAGCTCAGCCGCTCCCCAGTGGTTCATGGCTGTGATTTTAATGCGTTGACTTTCCACTTGTTCTCCTTTACTGAAACTACCTGGAAAGTGGAATCCAGATTTTAAAATCTTAAAAAAAAACATACAGAAAAATATAGTCTATGCTCCTGGTCAGAGCTGCAGTTATCTCTTAACTTCAAAAGCATAGACCTTCAGAGAACTCAAATAAAAAGCAAAAGCTCTTCTGAGACAAAAACCTTGGAAGTATAAAAGTAGTTTACCCTACAAACTTCCCGAGGCTGTTTGGGAATTTATTTTGGTGTTTGTTGGTGGTTCTGTGGGTTTTCCTGGATTATTATAAAATGCTTATTACATCCAGAGTTCAAATCCTGACCCTGGCATATTTACTGTTTGTCCCCAGATAAAGTTTATCCTTGATATTAACTCAGGTACTTATTAAGAGCTAAGAATGTTCCTACTGTGTAGTAAGTCCTAAGTAAGAGATGTTTTCATTGACATTGCTACAATCAACAACTGCAATCAAGCAGACCTGATATGCTTACTTTGTGCTAGACAATTACATTTATTAGCTTTCCTTCAACCTGCACTGATATTCCATAATATAGGTGCAACTCTCTCATATTATCACCATATAAAAACCTGGTATTATAAAAAGGTAAGTAATTTTCCCAAGGTCATAGTAAATGTTTCCAAACCTTATGTTCGTAAATATGACTCTAGGAGCCCCAGTCTTCTGCTCAGAATAAACAAATTCACAAAAATTAAAAATAGTTAGAGAGATGACAATTAAACAATCAATGATCACAGGGCTGCAAGAGGACATTAATTAAGAACAAAGTCAGAGAGCAGAATTCTTGAGTATTAGACAGGGTGATGTGATAAATATCATTTCTTGTTTTGTTTTCTGTTTTCACATACCTGTTATCAAAGCATCTGACAATTCTATGGTGACTTGGTTATGGGGGAAACTATTAATTAAGGATATTAGACTATGAGTTAAAAGAAATTCTGTAGAAAATCTCTAAAGTATTCATTTGCACAGTGCATGTATATAATCATCACTATTATGTCTTTAATTGTGTCTTACAAGATGTATATGTTGAAGAACCAATCCTCAATACTAAGATTGTGGCCATCTTTGGAAACTGGATTTTCATGGATATAGTAGATTAAGATGAAGAAGTAGAAATAGAAGAGGCTGCTGATCTGATACAAGTCTTGTCCTTAGAGGAAAATTTGAAGACAGATAAGCATAGATGGAATGTGTTTTCAAATTACCCAATGAGAAGATGGCCATCTACCAGCCAAAGAGAAAGAGGTGGAACAAATCTTTCCCTCAAGGCCCTCAGAAGAAAACAATGTGGCCAACTCCTCATTTCAGACTTGCAGCCTTGGGCATTGAGAGACAAAATAAATGCCTGTTGTGTAAGCCAGCTCATTATAGAACTTTGTCATCAACTCTCCTATCTAATTAAAGTATTTGTGTACTGTATCGCTTCCATAGACAAGATCATAATGCAAAAACAAATCTCATCCAAATCATAGGATCTTATTCCAATTAAAGCTTACTTTTCTCTCACACAAAGTCAGAGTAATTCTCCATGGAGACTTATTTCTATACAGTGGTTTGGCATTTCAGGCTACATCAATGTTGTGGTAGTTTTATGCCAGCACATTACCTTAAGATTCTACTGCATCAGAAGAAAGCCCTGAAGGATCTCACTGGCAGTTAAACACTGTATCTACAAATGTCTACAGCACATCCCTGTCTAATTTCAAGCCTCCAAACAGCAGGAAATATAATATTCCATACAAATGCACACTTGATACTGTATACACAGAGAATTTAAAAAAAAAAAGGTATGATTCTTATCTCTCTCTTTCTTTCTTTCTTTTTTGTCCGTCGTGTGGCTTGAACTCTGGGCTTGGGCACTGACCCTGCACTATTCAGCTCAAGGCAAGCACTCTACCGCTTGAGTCACAGCGCCACTTCCGGTTTTCTTGTGATTTATTGAAGATAAGAGTCTCATGGATGTTCCTGCCCAGGCTGGCTTTGAACCATGATCCTCCAATCTCAGCCTCCTGAGTAGCTAGGATTACAGGTATGAGCCACCAGTGCCCGGCTGATTCGTGTCTTTTAAGGAATCACAATGTAAAGGAGGAAGCATAACTGATGCATAAAAAATACTGGCAAATAAGTTTGAAGGTAAATAGCACTAATGTGTAAAAACTGGAGAAATGACTCTGATGGTGATAAATGCCCTGAGGAAGAAAAATAGAATACTCAATGATGAATAGTAGAGGAGAAGGGGCAGATATTATTACATTCTCTAGGGAGAAGTTCTTGTCAAAAACGAATTGGGATGAGAAAATGAAGAAAACAGTTTGGGGAGTGTCTTATTTGATAATCAAGGACTAAACTATTTAGGACCTGGAGGGTCCTATTTTAGCAATTTGAAGTCACTTTTTTATAGTAGTTCTGTATTTCTTTTTTTAATTTTTATTTATTTTTTATTGTGAAAATACTGTACAGAGGGGTTACAATTACATGGGCAAGATAATGAGTACATTTCTTATCAAGCATTGTAGCCTCCTCCTTTGTTTCCCCTTCCTATCCCTTCCCTGCCTCCCCCCGGCCCCCCAAACTTCCCCCCCACCAAAGTTGTAAAGTTCGTTTTCAACCCGTTGTATGGCTTGAAGTCAGTTATTTTTTATCTTAAGATATAATATGAGGAGATCTTACATTTTAAAATGCTGCCTATACAGTGGATAAAAGGAAGCACTATGCTCATTTATTATTGTTGCTGTGACAAATTAGCAAAAACTTGATGGTTCACATAGATGTACATTGTTACACTTCTGAAAGTCAGCATCTAATATAGATAAACCAGCTAAGATCAAGTTGTACACTGTACTTGGAACTCTAAGAAAGAATCTGTTGTTTTGTTTTTTCTTTCTTAGTGGTTGTCTACAGTCCTTGATTCATGGCATGCTTCCTTCTTTGAAGCAATCAGTGTCACCAGTGCTGCTTACAGTGTGCTTCTCTGACAATTAAAATCCCTTTGATTTTTTTCTAGTATGTTGTAGTCTCAGGCTCACACTTAGTTTTCTATTCCATGTTAAGTTGATATTTTTATATAGTATAGTGGCAGTTTAATTTTGTTCTGCTGTGTGTGCATACACAATTTTCCCAACTGTATTTATTGAAAAGATTATTCTTTCCCTATTGTATATTGATGGCATATAAACTGAAGATCAGCTGACTAATTGAAGAGATTTCTTTCGGTTTTCTGTGTCCTTTCTGCACTCTGTTCTAGTAATCTGTCTGTTTTTAGGCTGTACATTGCTGCTTTGATTAATATAGGTCTGTTGTATATTCAAAACAGGTACTGTGATGTGTCAAGCTTTGATTTGTTCCTCTGTTGGTTTTTGCTCAAGAGTGCTTTGGATATTAGGAATATTTTTTTCTCTGGTTGAATTTTATATTTTTTCTCTTCCTGTAAAAAGCCATTGAAATTTTGATAAATGTCGCATTAACTTTGTAGGTTACTTTGAACACTATTCAAAGTAGCATAGTTTGAATGTTGACAAGATTAATTCTTCAAATCTATAAATTCAGGATGTTCAAAGACATCTGTTCAGCCTTTTATTTTGGTCCCCTTCAGTATTTCATTTTTGAGATTTATTTAGTTTGTGTATGTGTATGTGTTTTTTCAAAAGGAAGTCAGATAGTAAAAAGTGTAGTTTCTTCAACTTATATACTGACTTGGCATATAGGATACTTTTTAAAGCTAATAGAAGAAATTTTCCCCACTGTAGTACACAGAAAGAAAATGATTTATCTGTGTAGCTCCTCACAACCTCCTAGTTTTCACTAGTAAAAGTTTCAGGGTAATTGATTCCATAGAACTGATTTATTGATGTATAGAGTCCTTTCCATGCCAAGATTAGTCATTTATCGTCTTGTCCATCTTTGAAGCTGAAATCAGAGGATTCTTTCCAAAACAGAACTTTGTGATTGCTATTCATGCTTCAAATCCTTTAGTGGCTCTCAATTGTCAATATCGGTACTGCTCAAATGATGGCTCAGTTTAGGGTGTTTTCTGAGATGCTCACTTGTTCCAAGATAAGAGTAGAAACATTGTAGTGAATCCCAAGTTGAGACCAAGGGACTGCAAATATAGTCCTTTGAGCAATATTATGCCTTTAAAAAATTTTAATTGGATATGTATTTCTGTGTGTGTATGTTTGTGTTGCAAAACAATACTGAGTAATTTAATGGCCTATAATATTAAAAGCATTTATTAGTTGGGAGTTTGTGGGAAATGTTTACCAACTTTTGGTCTATACTGCTTCCTCCTGTGGTGCTAAAACTAATGCCCAACAGACAAGTGTGGCAGTGACTGCCACTGCTAGGCCTGCAGAAGCATCTACTCCTCGCATCAAACCCACCCTGTCTGTGCTCCCAAGTAACATTTGCATCATCCTTCTGCATTTCATGTCTTTAGTTTCTACCCATCCAGGTGGAATGAGCAATTCTCAACCTGACTTTGTATTCTTGTACTCATAGTCTATTACACACACACACACACACACACACACACACACACACACACGTGCACATACACACATATATAATATATGTTATATATTATATACATATATATACCTTAATGAACTAACCTTGGCCTCTTATATGATACCCAGAGGAAAGAAAGAGTTCTGATATATTTGTCATTACTTCTACTACTTTGGATTTTTGAGCCCAAAATGATGATGATGATGATGATGATGATGATCAGCTCTTGACTGGTTGATTCAATATAATCATATAAATTAAGTAATTTATATGACTTATGTGAACTAAGTAATTTAATAACCTCAACAACCCCTGAATGGGATAAGTACTTTGATTATTCTCAGATTATAAGTGAAAAGAACCAAAACAAACAACAACAAAAACAAAAACAACAGAAGTACATAGAGATTAGGTAACTTGCCCAAAGCCACAGGAGTTTAAACCCTGCTGTCATAGTGGCAAAATCCACATTCAAGCATTACGTTCTTCTTCTAGGCAGTAGTAGCTTAATAACAAAATAACAAGTACATTATGAATAAGGCCAGATTGAAAAACAGCATGGTACTGCCGTCTGAAATGAGATTTCTACTCTTTCCTAAATTAACCTAAATCAGACCATAAGTGCTGGCAATACAGCTTGTTCCAAAAGCCTTGCGGGGTTCACCTTCAGGCCAGAAGAGAGTGAAGAGAACAGCAAGCCCACAGACAGGCAAGTGAGGATACAGGAAAGGTAAAAATCTCATTTTATGACCAGTATAAACTATACGGTAATGGGGAATAACCTAACATATGTGGTTTTGATGAATATTGATTTTAAAGTGCTATAACAATTCAGAAACTATTTAGGTCCATGGTAAACCATGCACAGGTGGCTCACACCTATAATCCTAGCTACACAGAAGAATTTGAGGGTCAAAGCCAGACTGGGCAGAAAAGTTCATGAGACATCTCTAATTAAGCACCATAAAAGCTGAAATTGATGTCTGGCTACAGTGATAGAATTCTAGCCTTGATTAAAAGAAAAGAAAACAAATCTCAGGCCCTGGGTTCAAGTCCCTGGACTGGCACAAACTAACCAACTAATTAATTAATTAATTTAAAAACTCAACTAGTAATAGTGAATCTTCAGTGTTCTGAATATTTTTTCCTATCCTATGACAAGTCATTATCTCCAAAGTATTCTATTCTAAATCTAAATGATATAAATGAATAGAAACTATATTAAATTTTGTTCAAATCTAGGCTACATTTACTTTCATTCATTTACTCTGATTCTTCTTATGGAAACAGATAAAAGGTATCTATCACCGTTCCATGTGAAAACTTCAAGACAAACCAGGCGCTGGTGGCTCACGCCTGTAATCCTAGCTACTCGAGGCTGAGATCTGAGGATCACGGATCAAAGCCAGCCTGCAAGAAAGGCCCAAGACTCTTATCTCCAATACCACTAGAAAACCGGAAGTGGTGCTGTGGCTCAAGCGGTAGAGTGCTTGCCTTGAGCTGAAGAGCGCAGGAACAGCACCCAGGCCCAGAAGTAAGCCCCACAACAGACCAAAAAAATAAAAATAAATAAAACCCTTCAGGATACTTTCAGTCCTATGTTTGGTCTACCCTAGACTAAAGATCTCCAGGGTCTGCATCTCACGATCGCCTTTCCTGGCCACTCGATGACAAATCATTCTTTTTCTATTCTAAGACCATACACCAATGTGCATGTCACTGTGGTGTGAAAAACTGGACCAACACTAGAGGTTCGTTGGCTCATCAGTCCTAAAAGATTGAAGCTACTTCCTATAGATAAGAGAAAATGCTTTTCTGTTTAAAAAAGTTTTATGTCTAAGACAGTCATAGAAGAGGATCATAATAGCTATGTAAGTATGACCAACATCAGATAAATGCTAAGCAAAATGAACGTCAACATACGGAAACAAGAGATTTTTCTTTGATGTTGTTTTTAATGTACTGTTATTTCTTTTTCTTTCATTTTTTCTTTTTCCCCCTATGATTTATCCCTTGTCGTACCTGTATTTGATTTTGGTACTCTGTGTATTGTATATACATTTACCTAAATTAGAGAAGGGAAAGGGAACAACAAAATGGTCAGACAAAGGACAAAAGGTGAACCAATGTAACAGGGATACTCACAAGACAATATGTTGGAAATGAACTTTACAGCTTGGGGAGAGCACTGAGGGGAGGGAAAGTGGGAGAAAATGAGGGAAGGGGTAACAAGTTCAACAAGAAATGTACTCACCAAGCTGTTTTGATTACTATGGCTTTGTAGTAGAGTTTGAAATTTGGTATTGATATTCCTCCAGCACTGTTCTTTCTGTTAAGGGTAGTTTTTGCTGTTCGGGGTCTTTTATTGTTCCATATGAATTTTTGGATTGCCTCTTCTATTTCCTTGAAGAATGAGGTTGGAATATTGATAGGTATCACATTGACTTTGTAGATAGCCTTGGGAAGTATTGCCATTATCACGATGTTGATCCTTCCAATCCAGGAGCATGGCAGGTTTTTTCACTAAGTTCTGTTTTGATTTCTATTTTCAAGTTTTTTAAAGTTTTCATCATAGAGGTTTCACTTCTTTGGTTAAGTTAATAAGGTGGGGAGGGAGAGGGAAGAAACAAATGGTTTAAATAGGGATACAGGTGGACCCATTGCAACAATGAAATGTATAAGACGTTATGTCAAAAAATGAACTTTACAACATTGGGGCAGGGGGAGGGAAGGATAGGGAGGATGGGAAGGGATAGGAAGGGGAAACAAAGGAGGAGGCTAAAAAAAGTAAATAAATAAATAAATAAATAAATGTACTCACTACCTTGTGTATGTGACTGCTATCCCTCTGTATGTCACCTTGACACTAAAATTAAATGTATAAGAAAGAAAGCTTAAGCTGGGCACTGGTGGCTCACGCCTGTGATTTTGGCTACTCAGGAGGCTGAAATCTGAGGATCGAGGTTCAAAGCCAGCCCAGGCAGGAAAGTCCATGAGACTCTTATCTCCAATAAACCACTAGAAAACCAGAAGTGGCGCTGTGGCTCAAGTGGTAGAGCGCTCTCCTTGAGCTGAAGAGCTGAGGGACAGCACTCAGGCCCAGAGTTCAAGCCCCACAACTGACAAAAAAAAATCATTTGTAGTAATTAAAATGTATCTATAAATCTAAAAGTAACACAATGGATAGTAAAAGATAAAAATACACTTATATGTGATAAATTCAACAGAATACTGGACATTCACACAGTGAGACTAAGGAAGGATAACCTTAGGAGAGAATCACAAAGCTTTATATGAGCATACAAAACAATGCTTATCAAAATGAACTCCAAGAAATGAACACGAGAGGTTTTTTAATTTTTAATTTTAGTTTTTATTTTATTTATTTTAATTTATTGTTTATTTTATTTTAATTTTTGTAGTTTTTTTTCCTTTGTTCTGTTTTTCCCCTTTTGTTGCTGTTTCTAATTTCTGTGCCTTTTGTCTTCTTTGTAAGTTGATCTGATGTCGGGAGGGTAATAGAAGCACAGAAATGATGGGACACTGGGTAAGCCAATGCAGCAGTGATACTCACTTGACACTATGTTGAAAATTAACTATACAACTTGTGGTTGAGGGGGGGAGAAAAAACTGGGAGAAAATGAAGGAAGGAGTGACATTGTTCAAAAAGAAAGGGGGAATGTAGTTGTGGAGATGGGAGGGAAGGGATAGTAGGGGAAAAACAAAGGAGGAGGCAACAATGCTTGATAAGAAATGTACTCATTACCTTGCTCATGTGATTGTAACCCCTCTGTACAGTATTTTCACAATAAAAAACTTATTTAAAAAAAGAAATGTACTCATTACCTGACTTACACAACTGCAACCACTCTGTACTTCAACTTTAAAAGAAAAAAAATAAATTTAATTTGAAGGGTATTTTGCTTCTTATTAGGCTTACGATTAACAGAGTTCTAAGGGTTTTCTTGTATTTGTCTATTTGTATTTCTGAGTTTTTCCTAAATCATTATAACCTAGCTATGACTTATACAACCCTCCACCTGTCTAATAACTTGAGAACTCTTTCAAAAACATGTGTAATAGCTATAGATCACTCATGATGCAAGAATCCAATGTATATCCTACAAAATTAACAAGAGCAAGAGAGAAGGTGGGAGGGATGAGAATGTTGAAAAGAGTAACATTGATCAAGATATACTATATTCATAAACTGCTTCGTTAAATGGCAACTCCTTTGTACAACTACTACCTAAGGAAAATAAGAAAAAAGAATTTTTTTTTCATTTTACTGGGCTATCTCAATTTTTCAGCCTTTGCAAAGTTAAATTCTACCAATTGGCCATTGATCCAACTTTGTTTCTGTGTTTATAAACTCATGAATCTTATGCTAAGAACATCTGCTCATTGGTGCACAGGCTCCCCCAACTTATTTCTTTAACCAAATTTTTCAACTCTAAAACCCAAAAATTAAGAAATCACATTTCTTTCAAAGATTTACCAAATATTTTTGATGCCCTACTTCTTAATCTGGCTGATTGGCAATTAAGGTAAATGACTAAGACCCTTCAGTAGATGTATCAATGCAACTTGTCAGCAATCTGTTGAACAATTTTCCATTGCATCTGGCACTGACAGCTGGCAGCAAGTATACAAATGATCTGGTGACAGTTGATCACTGTCATTCAATCTAATCCTCTGTCTCAAAGTGAGATATATTAAAAATTAGGCAATGAAACTGGTCAGCAGTAGAAAAAGCTCTAGAAATTAATTTATTCTGGATGTCTCTCTTGGTAACATTAGAAAGATTAAACATCTAACACTATGAAATGTTAGATATTATTTTTACTCTTTAAATTTAGTTTAATGTTGTTGTATAAAGAAGTTTTAATTAAATAAGTCAGATTATGAGTACAATGCATCTTGATCAATGTCATCCTTTCCATTTTTCTCCCCCATCTTTCCCAAGCTCACCCATACCACCAAGTTATGTGTTTCCTTTATACATATATACATTCAGCATTAAGACTGCCTGCCCTTTCTCTCACCATTTATTTGCCCCTCTTCCCTTTAACGTACCCACCTCTTGATAAAACATGTTTCAGCTTCCTGGTATTGATTAGTTATTCAGAGAAGTTATTTCACTGAGCTCTTCTCTTAAGTATACCATGTTTTAGTTAAATTGGTTTGTATACATATGTATAAAACCCTGCCTCTGTTTTCCTATATGATTATATTTTAGTTCTAAATTCCACATATAAGAGAGCCAGAGTTACTTCACTTAACATAATATTTTCTAGGTCCATCAATTTCCCTGAAAATGACATAATATTATTCCTTCTGATAGATGAATAAAATTCTATTATCCATATTTGTTTATATAATATTTATTTATATGAATACAATATATTTATATATAATAAAATATATAGTAGTGTAGCATATATAGTATATATATATACCATAAACTACTATAAAATAACAAATATAAAAATGTAAAATATATTTTGTATTCATCTAGATAAATATATAGTATATGTAGTATAGTATATATACTATGTATAAATATACATAGTACATATTTATCTAGATAATTATATAGAAAGTATATGGTATAGTATAGTATATATATATGTATAGTACATATTTATAAATATACATAATTATCTAGATATATAGCCTTATATTTATATATATATTTATTTATCTAGATACATACTATATACTCTATATGAGTATATAGTATACATAAATATATACTATATTTATATATATTAAAACACAAATATATAATTCCGTTATATATTTCATATTTTCTTGATCCATTCAGTCATTGTAGGACACTTGGGCTGCTTTCATAGCTTGGCTATGGGAATAGTACAGCAATAAACATGGATGTCATAGATATACAAGTGTCTGTACTGTATTCTGATTTGTAATATTTGTGATAGATACCAGGAATAAGAACTAGTATGTCAGTATGTGCTTCTTTTGCCTTCTGCCTACTTGAAAAGAGGCCTGGTCTGAGAATCAGAAGAGCTGATTCCCAGGTCTGGAGGCTATCATTCCCCTTCTCTGGGGCTCAGTTTCCTTACCTGTAACACAGAGGAACTAAATTGACATGTGGTCTTTTCCAGACCTGGCAGCCTGTTTCTAATGAAATCATAAGGCATCTGTCAAACAAGTTCTGCATCAGCAGCCACCATAATCCCCAAAGTGGCTAAAGCAAAGGTTAGTTTTATTTGACTTTAAATATAAATACAGCTTTGTATTAATAACATTCATATTTATTATTTTGACTGTGTTGGTCTTCTAAATAATCATCTCCTCATTTGGTGCTGTAGAACCCAATTTTACCCTACACAGGTAATTTTAAACATATTCCTACCAAGGTGGAAGAGAGAGGGACAAATACAAAGGGTTGATAGAAGAAGACAGGTATGAGAGTAACAAAAATGTTAGTGGGAAATGGACACTGTAGCTATTATTGCTGATTTTTAAGAACTAGCAGATTTTTAAAAGAGTAACACTTATAAAATATGGAAAAAATGAGAAAAGCACCATGGAAAATACATGAATAAAGTCTTTCCTGCACAGAAAGAGCTCTTAAACTCTTAAAGAAGAGACTAACACTGGCAAGTTAATGACAGATGAAAGGAAATGCAATAAATATTTCTGATCAATACATGCCCTTTAGCACAAAATTAATAGCCAGGAAAGATTCATAAGTGACCAGTGTTATGAGTTGAAAAAAACAAGACTGATCAATATTGGCATGATGTATATGAGAAGAATTTTATGGTAGAGGAACTACTTAAGCAAGGTTCAGTGAAGAGAATTTAACTTCATAAAATGATAAATTAAATGAATAAAAATAAGGGAAAATGGGTAATTTGCATTCTTTAGTCTTTCTTTATCAATCAATAACATATTGATTACAATCAAATAAACATTCAGTCAGCTGGAATAACAACAAACAGACAAGAAGAAATAATTGAAAGTAAAATCAAGCAAAAGCTACAGAAACACATAACAGATAGAAAATCGAATCAAAGAAAACTTTACATTTTGTAAATTAAAAATCTGTGCATTAATATAAAAATCTTTCATTTTAATATTAGAATCAGTGCCATAGCTTATACAGATGGGGTTATATAAAATAGACAGATGATAGATAAATGATAGACAAGATAGATAAGTAGATTGGCAGATGATTGATAGCTATTTTATATTAAGATTTTACTTGAAATATTTACATTTACATAATTCTCAAGATTCCATTATATGTCAACAAGGTCCTTGCAATATGATTGTTGCTTCATTATCAATTCTTTTTCATTATCATTTTCTTAAGAATAATTTATCATCACTTGTTTTGTGTATGAATCCTTATAAAATCTTCGTTTCACAAAAAAGCCTTATTGTGTGGTGAGACCCTTTATGTTCTGTGTTTCAAGAGTTCTAATTGTTATTCAAGGGTATCCTTAACATTCTGAATAATGAAGGAGAGTGTTACTCTTTAATTATTGCTTGATGGATTACAATCAGCATGTCTAGACAAAGTGAGTTCATGTTTTTCTTTCAGGGAAATTAACAAGCAACAATTATGCAGCTTGTCCACTCTTCTGCAGAGAAAGCATTAAGAGCCTTCAGCTCTTGAAAGATGACAAATCAATTGATAATAACCATTTGTTTCAAAGGCTTTAAGGTATCATATAGGCATGGGCAAGATATTGCCACCAGTGAGGTTTTAGTCACTTGTTTTACCTTTTTTATCCATTTCTAAGACAATGTTGTTTCTGAATGAACTGCATCTTTGAAAGACTGTTATTGTCTTCCCAGCGTTTAGCTTTTAGTAATGGATTTAAGATAAACCAGTGAAGTCATTGGGAAAGGAAATGTAGTGAGTGAATGTTATCCATAATAAGCTTAGAATGCATCTTGGATTGTATCTTGCAGGTAAACTGATTAACCCTTCTTTTTTCTTCCTTGTGATTAAGATACATAGCTTGATGCTAAAACAGTGTGGACAGTCAGTATCTGTTTTTGATAATACTTAAAATTTTTCCAAGATCTCTGATCCAAGAAAAGAAACAATATATAATGTTTTTATTTTTGTATATATTTTTATTGTAAAAATACTGTACAGAGGGGTTACAGTTACATGAGTAAAGTACTGAGTACATTTCCTATTGAGTGTTTTTACCTCTTCCTTTGTTTTTCCCCTACCATCCCTTCCTTCCCCGTCTCCCCATCTCCTCCTCCCCTCTCCTCAAGTTGTGTTTACCACAGCATTATTTACCATAGCTAAGATATGGCACCAACACAGATGCCCTCAGTAGATGAATGGATCAAGAAAATGTGATATATATATATATATATATAT
>NW_012267373.1:2596515-2656729 GCF_000151885.1 Dipodomys ordii | reverse complement strand
AAAGAATGGCACTGCCCCATTTGTTAGAAAATGGAAAGTCTTGGGAAAAATTATATTAAGTGAAGTAAGCCAGGCCCAAAGAAACATAGGTCCCATGTTTTCCCTTATTTTCAATAACTAGTATACATCTAGGACAAACAGAAAAGGTCAAAAGCTATGTACACATGACCATATAAGATGATGCTAAGAGAAATGGACCCCAAGATAGAGACACAAGTGGTTTTATCTTTCTTGCTATTGTTTTTAATGTACCTATAATGTACCGTGTGATTTTTTTGTTTCTTTTGTATGTTCTTCCCCCATGGTATACCCCTGGTTTTACTGTGTTTGATGTCGGTGTCCTGCATCTTATATATACATTTTTCTAATTTGGGGAAGGTAAATAACAAAATGCTGAAATAAGGATATAGCTTGACACATTGTAATGATGAGATGTACAAGAAAGTATGCTGAAAATGAACTATAAAAAAATTTTAAGCAATCCAGTATTGCAGAAGCCATAATAAGATTATCAGTGTAACAAATATCTCCAGCTGGGATATCTACAAGGAACTTCATAGAAGAGATGATGTTTCAAGTTAGCTTTGAAGAATAAGTAGTTTTCAACTAGGTAAATACACAAAAAGGACTTTCCTAAAACCAAGGCAGAAGCAAAGTATGCAAAACCTGACAATCCTTGGCCTATTCAGAGAGGGAGTAATTTATTGGGTCCAAGTGAGTCTAGAATATAAGCAATAACTACAGAGAAATCAACAAAAGTTTATAGAAACTATATGACAGGAGAAGTTGCATAGAACAAAAATTAGGTAGAAAGTGGATGGAATAGATAACATAACTGATGTGTGTCATCATCTTTTCATATTAATAATATTTTGATTTTTTGTGATCTGTTTCCTTTTAATGTCTTTTCAGCTTGCCTCAGATGACTTATCGAAAATACACCTTCAAACAAACTGAAAAATTATTGGCTCAATATTTGTATTTTCCATATAAGAAACAATAATAAACCAAAGTTAGTAGCTTACAGCAATCTCATTTATTTATCTAAGTCAGTGGATTGGCAGTTCTGCTGTGATTGCTGATCTAGGCTGAGTTCTTTCACACCTCCATGGTTGGCTGCCAAGAGAGAAGATGCTGTCTAAGATCATTCAGCTACCACTACAGCTCATCTTAAACCCATTCAAGTCTTTGTCACAGGTCAACAGCTAGGTTTGTGCCAGGATTTCAAGACAACAAAAGAAGTGCATAATTCTCCTGGGGTCTAGATTTTAAACTGGTTCAACTTTACTTCTATTCTATCAGTCAAAACAATAGACAAGTCCAGTCCAGGTTTGTTGAGAAAGAAATAGATTCTACCTGTCTTCCCTGGATAGGAAAACAAAACAAAACAAAAACAAAGACTTTTAGGAGCTGCACACTTGACAGCTCCTTTTATAATCTCACATACTCTGGAAGTCGACTTTTGGGGTTGAGACTAGCCCTGATATAAAGCTATCGAGACCCACCTCAATCAATAATCCAGGTGACCCAAACAGTATGAGGGCAGTCACAGCTAAATGTTTGAGACCCTACCTGGAAAAGAATTAAATTAATGAGAGGCTGAAGGTATGGCTCAAATAGTAGAACACCTGATAACACAAGACCCCGAGTTTACCACTGTCATAATAAACACTAGTATCAAAAAGAAGAAAGAAATGTAAAGAGAGGAGAGGGGCCTGGTTCAAACGGCCTGCCTCTTCCATATGAATACTCAATGCATGGTACAATCATTCCCTTTCTATTCTTAATGTCATCTTTTCCTTTATGAAATGTGAAGCTATTCCCCTAGATAAAAAAATACTTCATGTTCTTCTACATCATTTATCTCTTTAAAACATACATATTTTATGTATTCTATATAGAACTAAAAATAGGAAGAATTTTTTTAATGACTAGACAAAATAATGCAGTCTGAAAGAAAGCTTTAACAATGTTGTGATGCCATAGATTTGGACCTAAATGCTGGTTTACTCTAAGGTTAATTACAAATGAACTAGAAAGCCTAGTATTTACTTTGCTGTTAAAAGGAGAATTAAATGCTTACTTTGAGTGGATTTCTTTTCACAAATTAATATTCAACTAAAATGAGAATTTTAAAGCAAGTTTGAGTACTGTATAATTTATCGCTGTTGATAGACTCATCTAACAATGGTTTCTTTTAAATCATGTTTAATGGGAAAGAGCCTACATTTTCAAAATGTGGGGTTTTTTTATTCGTAGAGAGGATGTATCATGATAAATATTATCTTAGAGTGGTAGTTTGGTTGTTAGGCTGACATGCCAGTGACAGAGCTAAGGTTTCAATTATCCACCAGCATCAATCAATCTCTTCGTTTTCAACACTGTTGCCTGCAGTAATGTCACAGCTTTTCTGTCAGACAGAAGAACTTTGCGGGAAATGTTATTCATTACAGCTGCAAATCTGTCACTGGGCCTGGCATGGCTTGTTAATGACAACATTTATTTCAAAGAACCATGTTTCGCTTTGTTGCAGGAGAGTTGACTTTGTGATCGTAAAGTATAATGAAATGCCAACAAGATGAAGTGAACAAAGTTTTCCAAAAATATACTAAAGTGATCTAAATGTGTTTTGGAGGGTGGGGGAAAGAACACATTTGCATTTCTAAATATATGCTCTTAGCTACATTCACAAACCAGATCAATTGGAAACCAAAAAGCTGTGTTTAGGTAACTACAGTAAGAGATCCTTTTTGCTGACAGAAGATTTCTATGTGTGCAAAAGCTATTAGACCAGGCTGGGATGAAACATACACGGATGTTTAGTAATGGATTTTCTTCTGAAAACATTTTGACAAAGTTGACTAACATCTGATCTCTGTGCATAATGATTCAATGAGAACAAATACTCTTACACATTGACATGTGTAAGGAGAAAAGTAATATGGATCATCTATGTAAATAATAAGAAACATAGAGAAGAGTTAAACGTTAATCTATAATGAGAACGTTAATTTCTACTTTTTTCAGTACAT
This sequence comes from Dipodomys ordii, assembly GCF_000151885.1. Classification (NCBI taxonomy): domain Eukaryota; kingdom Metazoa; phylum Chordata; class Mammalia; order Rodentia; family Heteromyidae; genus Dipodomys; species Dipodomys ordii. Next base: position 2,653,697 of record NW_012267373.1, on the reverse strand, counting down.
AGACTGATAGTGTCTTAGAAGTAAAAACAGCACTTCTAGTCATAAGGCTCTGTTAGGCAAAGAACTTGGGGTAAGGTAAACACTATAGATTTCTTATTTGGTGTTGAGGAGTGCTTTTTTTGTTTTTTATCTTTGTTTTTGGTGATGGTTTGAACACAGGGCCTCATTGTTTCTCTTCTACTGAGCCACCAACTCATATTTATTTTTCAGGTGGGATCTCTTATTTTTACCCAGAGCTGGCCTCTGACCGTAATCTACCTATAGACCCTCAGATAGCTGAGATCTTAGACATGCACTACCCTACCAAAGTTTTTTATTTTCTGATTTATTTTTCAGGGGTTATTGTGGTTGGCAGAGTCTCTCAAGATCTCACAAAGTGGCTTCCCTGGTACCTGGGATTATAGGCACGAATCACTATACCTAAGCAAGGCCTCAGCTTTTATGAATACTTTGAAGCTTGGGGAATTCCAGCTACTGTTCTGGGATTAAGATTCCAGAGATACAAGATGATAATAATAGTCCTGAAAGTGACTAACTCCCAGGAAGATTCCCACTACTATAACTGAAAGCCTTATGTTTGAAGAACACTCTCAATCCCAAGCAAACAAGGATGACTGGTACCCTCATAGTCATTAACATGCTGAGTATCATGAACTCTTTTTTTATTTTAATAGGTTTTATTGTAAAAATACTGTACAGAGGGGTTACAGTTACATGAGCAAGGTAATGAGTACATTTCCTACCAAGCATTGTTGCCTCCTCTTTTGTTTATCCACTACCATCCCTTCCATCCCACCTCTACAACTACATTCCCTCCCCCACCTAAATTGTAAAATTTGTTTTTCAACAGTGTCTTGTACATCTCATTGTTACAATGGGTCAACCTGTATCCCTATTTAAGCATTTTGTTTTTTCCTTTCCCCTCCCAAGATAGGGACAAAACTGTTTTTTTTTTCTTTCTTGCCATTGTTTCTAATGTATTTATAATGTACCATGTGATTTTTTTGTATGTTCCTCCCCCATGGTATAACCCTTGTTTTCACTGTATTCGATTTCAATTACCTGTATCTTATATATACACTTCTCATGAACTCTTATTAAGAAAATGATTAAGAGTATGGATGTCCTACAAAACACCATACATAAGTGCAGGAGAATTATACCTGTAATCCTAACTACTCCAGAGGTAGATATTGTGAGGGTCACAATTTGAGACCAGTCCCAGAGAAAAATTCCCTGAGACATTATTTCCACAGACATTGCAGAGTGTGGTGGTATGTGCCTTGTATACTAGGTACACCAGGAAGTGTAAACAGAATGAGCACCATCTGTATTTGCCCAATCCAAAAGCAGACCTTAACTCAAAAATAGCCAAAGCTAAAAGAGCTACATGGCATGGCCCAAGTGGTAGAATATATGCCTAGCAAGCATGACACCCTACATTCAAACCACACTATCACCTAAATGAAAGGCTCAAACCTATTATATATACTTAACAAAATATTCCCAGCTGACATTATTTTTACAATTAGGGTGAGGATCTTTTGTGCTTGCTGCCAACATAAAGTCTGCATCATGCTCAATAAATACAAGGGTTAAGGGAATGAGTTTTGTCACCCCAGGGCTTTATAATTCCAATAACATAAAGAACACAAAAAAGTGACATTTTTCTTGCTCATGTGATTGTAACCCCTCTGTACAGTATTTTTGCAATAAAAAACTTTTTAAAAAAGTGACATTTTCTAGTGAGCAAAATAGAAAAAAAATACACAAGACAGAATAAAAATGGCCTTCGATATATTTTTAATCAAATTTGCCTCTTAGGTTTTGTTGTACAGTTAATGTCAGACATCTTCCAATCTTCTCACTAGATTTCACATTTCCTGTTGCAATGTCAATAAAGGGCTGCCTTCCTCAACTTTTCCTTGTTCAGTGGTGCTCTATTTTTACAGTTGTTTTATTGTACTATTTCTCCAAAATAATAGCATATGTGCCTAGATGGTCTTGCCCTTTTGCCCCTGATTTTTTTTTCTCTAGCATCAACTGTATGACATTTTCATTGTCTTTCTTACATGTTTTCCCTAATACTGCAAGAAGGTGGATTTGAGTTCTGAAAGGATCTTTCCATTGGAACTGTTTGCTGTCTGGGAGTTTGGACTGAGCATATGGTTCTGTAATTGCTTACCAGAGACTTGACTTGAAATTTTTTATTTAGATTCTCTCTTACCCACAGCAACAAGGATTTAAGTGAAATTCAAATTCCATTTCAACGCCTCTAATTCTTCCTTGGTGTGTATGTGCATGTGTGTGTGTATATGTGCCTACATTTTCATCTTTTTCTTATTGTACAGACACATTAGACTTTAGTTGGTTTCATCTGGAAAAATGTGTGTACATATATTCTCTAAGAATATATAATATATGGCGGGGAGTGTAGTCGTGGAGATGGGAGGGCAGGGATGGTAAGGGGAAAACAAAGGAGGAGGCAACAATGCTTGATAAGATATGTACTTATTACCTTGCTCATGTAATTGTAACCCTTCTATATGGTATTTTCACAATAAAAACATTAAAAAAGAAAAAAGATAAATATTACATAATATGTAATAGATAACAACATACTATATGTTATCATGCATAGCTAGTCATCCTGATGAACATTTTGGATGTCTTTGTAGGATGTGTGATCATAAAAAGACAAGGTCTGGTCTACAGAGCACAGCTGTTACTGTTAGTATTATCTCCTGTCATTCATATTTTCCCCCATGGAGAGATATCCTTCTCCTGTTGCAAGGTATTTATAGATCACACAGTACAGTGCTCTCAGTTAGACAAATAGAATACATATGAGCCAGGTCAGTCAATCAGAGTTGGAATACTTTGAACATTTATCGTTTAAAGAGAAAACACAGAGTTGGAAAAGAGCTAAACTTTATTTTACTGCTAAAACTTTAAAATTGTTGTTAATACATTTCTTCTCGTTACCTCCCTTAAGCTCTTTGTTTCCTGTTCCTTCTCTGACATGGATTGTGAGCTTTCCTTCAGTAATGTAACTATTTCTTATCTGTTTTCTAATCTGTCATACTTGAACTTTAATTGACACATTTGCTTGAACAGATAGCTGTGTGTGAGTCTACTTTATGATTACTCAGAACCTTTTCTTTTTTAAGTTTTTATTATCTTTAAGTAGTTGTACAAAGGAGTTGGCATTCAACAAAGCAGTTTATGAACCATTTTGTAGAATATGCACTGAATGTGTTACTGTATTCTCCAAATCCTTTATTTTCTCCTCATTTGTCTTCCTCCTTCCTTGACCTCACCCCATCCTTTTCCAGTATCTATCTATTTTATTGAACTATGATTTTGCCTTCCCAAGGAATTATACTGAGTTCTCCTCTAAATATAGCATGCTTCAATTAATACATTTCTGTACACTTGCATACCACCCAAAGTATTTACTGATAAAATTATGAACCAATTCTAGCTTCAACATATAAAGGAAAGCATGCAACCTTTTTCTCTCTGGGCCTGACTTACTTCACTTCATATAACTTTTTTCAGTTCCTTCCGTTTCTTTGCAAAGGAAGAAAATGTGGTATATACACAATAGAATTTTACTCTTTCTTAATGAAGAGTGTCTGCCAGTGACGCTGCAACTATGTTTGGTACTTGAGAAAGGACCTGAAGAAGTGGGGAGCTACTCCTCTGACATTTGACAGCTTCAGCATGGGGTAAGATTTGTGCCCTTTAGGAAAAGTTGTTCTATTTATATTATCGTTGACACCAATCTTTCTTCTTTTTAAAAGGGTATTCATCCATGTCTGTAAGCTATTCAAGCATACAGAGTTATTAGGGGTTCCACTCCCACGTGCGGTCAAACACTTCTCTGTCCTTCATGTAAGTATCCACTCCTGATGGGCTCCGTGCAAGAAAGGCCCTTCATCCTGTCCTGGATCTTACTGTCAAGAGGCAGCCACACCTCGATGAGCTCACTCACCAACCTTAACAGCTTCTGGAAACCCACTTCATCTATTTCACCACTTGAGTCTCCTTCCTTGGACTTGTTTATATCTGTCAAATGTATACAAATTTTGAAGTAAGCGCTCATCTCAAGGATGAAGAGCCTTTCCTGATACCGGGGTTACAGTCCTTTTTCTCATAGACAGTATTAGGAATACCTTCCTGGGCCAAGTGGAATACCTTCCTGGGCCAAGTGTCCAAAGATGTCGAGTGGCTTGAATCATACTCTTCTTTTTAACTAAGTAATTGTTCAAGCTATTGATTCTGACTTCTCTTTTTGGATCAATGGGTATCTTTGGGGTCATCTTGAATATCAATAAATATGGAGCAAACTTGGTAACATCATTCTACCAGAACTGTGGACATGACACCAAAGGCCTTACTCTTTTAAAAAAAATACTTTTATTATATTTAAGTGGTTTAACAAAGGAGTTGCCATTAGATAATCATTCGAATCCTCCCATCTCCCTAAATTCACAGGTTTTCTTAATGTCTCAAAAACTAAGATGGTGAATTTTGTCAAATGAAATTATTTTTGTAGCAACTTGCTCTACTCTCCTGGTCTATTTTTGGCTGTATACTTCAGTACACCAGGCAGACACATGGAGCTTTGAAGTATGACACTAGACTGCACATAGTCAATATAAATAGCACAGAATGTGGTATTGATGGGATTCGTCCCAATCAATACACATTTCATCACAGAAACCAATGAAAAGCCCACACCACTGCTTCCACTTCATCCAAGCCACAAGGATGGAAACTGAAATTGAAGTGGTTCACAGAATGGCATCATTACGTTGGACTCAAGGTGATTTGACTTGTCTACAGGAGGATGACTGTCCAGACTGTGATCTAATAGGACTAGATGCTATAAAGAACTTGATGAGGATAGATCCTGTGAAATAACAAGCTTTATGGAATAAATTAAAATGTTGTGGGGGTAGAGGATGTGAACTAATCACCGTTAAAAAATTAATCATCTAAAGAAGGAAACAAAAATTATTTTAAAAGGTGCTGGGCACTGGTAGCTCATGCCTCTAATTCTAACTACTCACAAGGCTGAGATCTGAGAATTGAGGTTCAAAGCCAGCCCAGGCAAGAAAGTCTATGAGATTCTTAACTCCAATTAACTACCAAAAAAGCCATGGAACTATGACTTAAATGGCAAAGACTTTAGCAAAAGAGACTCAGGGATAGTTTGTAGGCCCTGAGGTCAAGCTCCAGGACCAGCAACATATATAATATATATGTATATATATGGAAATATATAAATGGTAAACAAAGAACTTCTTTATGATATGATCTGCCACAAATGTAGAACAACACTTTTCAGATTTTAGGATTTCTACAAATTACCTACAACTTCGTCATATGTCTGAGGTCAGGCCTGACCTTCTGTATTTCAGAAAGCATACTGCTTATCTGAGAACCAAACTATGAGACACAAAGCTTTATAGTACACATGAATGTCTTGAATCATGTACTATCCTCCTTCAGTTAATTATGAAACACCTATGCCATTCTTGGATCTGGCTTGGTTGTGTGCAAGCAACTACAGGCTTTCAAATTGAATGCTAATGCCTTAAGCCTTCTGCCACTGGAGATTCCTTATTATACTGTATCCTTTCCATGAAAAGGTTTTATACTACAATATCTCCCTAACCAAGCTCTCTGGTTGATGAACTTGCTCACAGTATTTTGTGCCTTTAGGTGAATGGTTAATAAGAAAAGATCTATGAGATTTATATGGATCATATTCCATCAGCATGAGCTAATAATAATACTTTTTTTAAATAACCATAGAAGTACCTTAACAAATGAACTAATTGTTTTGCAGAATGGATCCCATGAGAGCATTGACTAGAAGCTACTCGTGAATAGAAGATTTAGCCAGGCACCGGTGGCTCACACCTGTAAACCTAGGTACTCAGGAGGTTGAGATCTGAGGATTGCAGATCAAAGCCAGCCTTGGCAGGAAAGTTCCTGTGAGACTCTTATCTCCAATTAACCACACAAAAACCAGAAGTGATGCTGTGTCTCAAAGAGGTAGAGTACTAGCTTTGACCAAAAGAGCTCAGGAACAGCACCAGGCCCTGAGTTCAAGCCCCATGGCCAAGCATAGGCAGAAGAAGAGGAGGAGGAACAGGAGAAGGAGGAGGAAGAGGAAGAACAGGAGGAGGAGGAGGAGGAAGAACTAGTACTAATTTGCATTCAAAAACTAAGCAAGTATTTTGTAGAATATTCTAAATTGCTAGATTACTCAGTACAGTTTTCCAAATTTCCTGTGCTTCTGTGGATAAGAGATAAGAAATTTGAATTGAGAACTATATTGAGCAGAAATTTCTTGATTATTTCAAAGTTAGGTTGTTGTTGTTGTTGTTATATGCCTCTCATAGGTAGAGGATGATGAGGCAGGTGAGGGCATTTAGAAAATTCTGAAGTACGAAAGGTTGTTTTCTGGAGAAAATACTAGAAACATCTTAACTTGTATATTAAATAGAAAATATTATAGCACATTAAAGTACTGTCATGTGCTGCATATTGCTTTGCTCAATTAAAGACCAGGTATATAATGATGATCCTATAAGATTATATAAAGGATCTAAAAACCGCACTGCTTAATTAAGTGGTTGCTACCATGAGGTCACGACACAATACTGATGTAAACAAATCTACTATATATGCAGTTATATAAGGGTATAGTAATACAATTATACACAACTCATAATACTTGATAATAATAGTGAAATGATGGTGCTGTGCTCACTATAGCCAAATTTATCTCATGTTTACAGTATTTCTTGATTTTATCATCATCTTTTGCACCTGATTTAATCTCATGATCCAATTATAAGCCATATCATGTATACATTTATAAAGCCTACATCAGGTATACTACCTAGGCTTGCATAAGATGTTTGTAATGAAACCTTTGTCAGAAAAGCCCTTATAACTAAGACACAAGCCTTTAGTACTATGCTGCATATTGCTTATTACTATTTTATACATGACTTATTTTATACTATTAAGTATATACACAAAACAAATCTTGAGGTGAAGACAGCTAAGACAAAACTGCAGCTCAGTTGTAAATCTGGGGGGAAAAGGAAAAAGATGGTAGCGAACAAAGCCAGATGGCGAAATCAGATCTTTTAAGTGCAGTGCTACTTTCATTCAGCCAGATTAACTTTATGTATTTTATCTTACTCAAGGAATGAAATCAGTCCCACTTGAATTTATAACAAAGCAACATGAGTCAACATCTCCAGCTAGACTTACCTAAGACAACCGGAGTGAATTGTGGATGTTAATGCACTTACATGCCTCTCTTTACATACTTTACATCATCATTACAGACTGGTCAAAATTGAACTTTACTTGCATAAGTGAGATCTAAGACATGAGAGTTCTAGGAAATAAAGTTCTATTATATATACACAATATATTCTATATTATGATATATATTTGTACAATAAGTATTAATTGCTTATACATAAACACACATATGCATGTTTCTACATATAATTCTTCAAAAATTGATACAACTATCTTTATATGTTTTTATTGTAAAAATATTGTACAGAGAGGTTATAGTTACATGAGTAAGGTAATGAGTACATTTCCTTTCGAGTCTTGTTACCTCAAGCATTGTTTTTCCCCTACTATCCCTTCCCTCCCCACCACCCAACTCCTTCCTCCCCCCATCCAAGTTGTAAAGTTCACTTCCAACATAGTGTCTTGTATATCTTATTGTTACAATGGGTCAACCTGTATCCTTATTTCAGCATTTTGTTATTTTCCTTCACCTCCCCAAATTAAAAAAATTTATATACAAGATACAGGGCACAAGCATCAAATACAGCGAAAACAGAGGTTATACCGTGGGGAAAGAACATACAAAAGAAACAAAAAAAATCACATTGTACTTTTTAAATACATTAGAAACAATAACAAGAAAATAAAACACTTGTGTCCCTATCTTGGGGTTCATTTCACTTAACATCATCTTATATGGTCATATGTACATAGCTTTTGACCATTTCTGCTTGACTCAGACATATACTAGTTACTGCAGTTAAGGGAAACCATGAGACCTATGTTTCTTTTTTTTTTTTTTGAGACCTATGTTTCTTTGGGCCTGGCTTACTTCACTTAATATAAATTTTTCTAAGTCTTTCCATCCATTTCTTAACAAATGGGTGATGTCATTCTTTCTGATGGAAGCATAGAATTCCAATATATATATATATCACATTTTCTTGATCCATTCATCTCCTGAGGGGCATCTGGATTGGTTCCATAGCTTAGCTATGGTAAATAATGCTGTGATAAACATAGTTGAGCTGGTAGCTTTAGTGTGGTCTTGTTTGTGATCGTCTGAATAAATGCCTCAAAGTGGGATTGCTGGGTCAGGGGGGAGCTCTATGTGGAGTCTTTTGAGGAACCCCCAATGCTTTCCAAAGCGTTTGAACAAGTTTACACTCCCACCAACAATGCAGTAAGGTTCTCTTCTGGACACATCCCCTCCAGCATTAGATTTCTTGGTTACAGCCATTCAAACTGGGGTGAGGTGGAATCTCAATGTTGTTTTGATTTGCAATTCTTTGATTTCTAGAGAAGTTGAACATTTCTTCATGTGACACAACTATCTTGTATTCAGCCAGAAATGAACAAATCCTTTCCCAGGAGAGGTAGTAAAGTTTCCAGTAGTGTTTGTTCTTATTCTTGGATATTTCATAACAGTACCCTCATGAGAAATTTATAATATTTAAATACTATACATATAAATTTAATGAATCATCTATTAGATGATAAGGATGAAGGGGTAGCAGAAAATGATACTTGCAATATCTACACACTAACACATTTATTACAAAATCAGGAGGAAATGATACAGAGGTGAGAGGTAGAAAGAGAATAACAGTAGCACAAAGGAGCCAGGAACAGGTACTGTACCATATTTTGGTGCATTTTGCCTGAGCATTCTGCTCCACCACCGTCCTGGATAAATGGTGGACAAAAGCTGAAGCTACTTCTTTGTACAGTGCTAACAATAGTAATGCCAGCGGAGACTAGCCCAAGGTCACAATTACAGCTAATTATGGTTGTGGTTTCATGCACATACCTTACTCAAGCCAACATATGAGAACATTTCTTATTCCAGGATATTTCTGTTTCTCAGGAATATCCTCTCATCTCTTGAAAATTATTTTCATATCTTCAATATAATCATTAAAGCCGGTCAGTAAAAGTGTTCAGAGTCAATGTTCAGGGACATTGACTATTTGGTCAAGCTGCTCTAACTCAGTTTCCCTTGGAGGTGTGCTAGCATTTACTGATCAATTCTTTAATAAAGGCCTACTTCCAGTTAAATATAACTGCTCTGTTAAAGACTCCTTAGTGGGCTACCCCTAAATTCTTTCCTCAAGGACACCAAGACGTTGAATCTATCTCTCCTGAAAGAAGTGCTCTAACAATTCACAGTCCTTGTTTATGTGGTTGGCCACAAGATCATGGTTGTGATTTATAACTAACTTCTTCAACTACCCATCAACCTATTCTCTGTACTCATTCTCTTTAGTAACTATCAGCACTTCTTCTATTTTATTTATTTATTTGTGTGTGTGTGTTGGTACTAAGGCTTTAACTCAGCCCTGTCCTTTAGCATTTTCCTTTAAGACTACCACTCTACCACTGGAACACAGGCTCCGTTTCTGGCATTTTGGAGATAAGAGTCACAAGGACTTTGCTGCGCATGCTGGCTGCAAACTAGGATCCTGAAATCTAAACCTTCTGAGTGTCTAAAATTACAGGCATGAGCCACTGGAGCCTGGATCCTTGTGAAAAGATCTGATTCTTGTAAGCTAGTAAAGTGTAAACATTGTCTATTTAAAATGTCAACCTTTTACTATTTAAGTGGTTATGTTCTTTGGGAATATGGTACAAAAAATAACAATGTAACTCTATAGTCTATGTCTGTTGGAGTTCTATTGTGTTCTATTTAGGTTGTCATGCGAACGAATTTATGGCAGGAGAGGATAGGAATAGAACTAAATGTGAACAATTTTACAGTATTAAAGTATCTTAAAGTGTCTACTCATTCCTTGCATTTCAAATCTATTTCTCAAAGCAGCATTTTCTACTTCTCTAAGTTTATCTTTTTATTTCAGAGTTAATAGCAATGTCCTTTTAATATCAAATCTCCAAAAACTCATTATATGGGTCATCACAGTATACTTTGGAAATTTCATTCTTCCTGATATGTAAGTCAATTTTGATTCTCAATATCTATGCAAAACAGTTGCTAAATACTAATAACATACAAAATGAAATATATTCAATCGTCAGTTAGAATTTCTCATGAAATCTGAGTGAAAACTTCAATCCAAACAATTGTATGAGCTCATATATCTGATCTGAAACTACTACACTCACTTGCCAGCTAATAGAAGATTACTACAAACAAGTAATTTAATAATGTATGATCATTATTTGTTTGCAGATATACTCTCTTGACCTTTAAGCAAAAACAAGCCATTCAGCAAATGGTGGCGTTAAGGAGTCCATATTTGTTTGTGTTGGATGCAGAAAGACATGGTTTTGAGTTTTCTAGATACACCAATGGAAACAAGAAAGGAAGAAATCTGCTCATCAACATCAAGTTGTGTCAGGAAGAAGAGCATGACAATCTGAGTTGATGAAATTGTTCATTATAAAAGGAAATATAAGTTGACACTTTCCTCTGACTTTTTGTTATCAAGAAACAAGTCACTAATGAAGGGCCATTAAACTCATCTCCTGGAATTGATCCCTTTTAGATATAATCCAGACTGATTACCATCGTTCATTTCTGACTCATGGAGAGAAAGTCTTGCCTTTTTCTATTATTGTTATTTGATCAATTTTCATTATATATATTCAATCTTTGCTGTAAGCAATGTTTTATTAACAACTGAGCAAATTACCATGCCAAAAAGCCATCATGTCAAATTAAAAGGAAAAAAATATTTGAATTCAGAATCTAAGGTTACCATAAGAAAAAAGTCAGAATCCCTTGTGTTTCATGATTTGTTGTCAAATAGTATCTTCAGCTGTAATTTTTACCATTGCTGATAATCACTAGAAACCTACCCTGGTGACAGTATGACAGTATAACAGAGCTCCAGTCTCTTACAATGACCTTTCCTTCTGTAATCAAGGTCCCTTTTGCAAGCCGGCTTCTGCTTCCTTGATGTGAAATAAACATCCTTCTGTTTTTTTTTTAATTCATATTAAGTAAGTTCATCAATATCATGTTTTGATTAAATCAGCCTTTGACCAATGAAACTTTCATATTGATATGAAACATTTAACTTTAATATTCTCACACTTTAAAGTTTATTATTTGAATAATTAAATTAAGAAAAACACATTTCATGTGACTACTTCTACCTAAAGGGCCTATTGCTTAATCCCTCCTTGACAATAAAATTTAAATTTAAATGAAGAAATATATATATACATATGAAGTATACTCAATACACATACTTATAGGTATATTATATTATATATGTATATTATATGTGTAAATTATATATAATATAATATATATGCAAAATGTATGTGTTGGTCCTAGAGCTTGAACTCAGAGCTTGGGCATTGTCCCTGAGCTTTTTAGTTTTTTGTTTGTTTTTTGGTCGTGGGGCTTGAACTCTGAGCCTGGTCATTGTCCCTCAGCTCTTCAGCTCAAGACTAGCACTCTACCACTTGAGCCACAGTGCCACTTCTGGTTTTCTGGTGGTTAATAGGAGATAAAAGTCTCTCAGCCTTTTCTGCCCAGGCTGGCTTTAAACATTGATCCTCAGATCCCAGCCTCCTGAGTAGCTAGGATTACAGACCTAAGCCACTGGCTCTCTGAGCTTTTTAGCTCAATGTTAGTACTCTACCACTTGAGCCACTTATAGAATTTTTAATACTTAATTGGGGATAAAAGTCTCATGGACTTTCCTGCCTTGGCTAGCTTTAGACCAAAATCCTCAGATCACAGTCACCTGAATAGCTAGGATTTACAGTCATGAGCCACACTTGCACCTGGCTCACTTTTTTTTGTTGTTGTTCCAATATTAAAGTTTGAACTTAGGGCATGGATGCTATCCTTGACACTTGTTTATTCAAAGCTCTCATCCTACCTCTTGAACCACAACGCCACTTCTGGCTCTTTTTTTTAGGGGAAAGGGTAGTTTAGTAGAGAGAAGAGTCTCACAGACTTGTCTGCCTGGGCTGACTTCAAACCATGATCCTCAGATCTCAGCTCATGAGTCTCTCAGATGTTTGAAAAACAAATGATTTTAATGAAAAAACGTGTCATTCCAGATAACTCTATATATGCAGTACTTACACATTAGTAAGCCTTGTTTCTAATATTCTAACTTTATACTATTAAATGGAAAACTTGTCCTTTAAAAAGCAGCAAATAGCCCTCTTTCTTTGTCCTTCCCTTATTCAAAAATGAAGTTAATTTTTAATTTGTATTTAATGGAAAATGAGCTGGTTACATTAATATAATAATGAGAAATTGGGTTAAAGAATGAAATGTGGAGTTTCAAATTATTATTTTCTCTTTTTTGATTAAACCACTGTTGAATACACTAATCCACTCATGCTGACAGATACATTATCTGCAATTATACTTTTTTCCAATGTAAGCCTGGTATTAAATACAAAGCTACTGAAATTAAAAGACAAAAAATATTTGAATCCTAAATGAATACCATATTGACCTGATACTTTGAGTATTTATTTCCTACCATTTTAAAATACAGTAAAAATACTGAACAGGCATGGAATTTAAGATCAGTCAGTCAGACTTCTACACTTAACTACTGTGAAAATTTGGATATGGAATCTATAGGATTATGAGTGGAAATATTGGATATTACATACAAAGATTTACTCCAATCTGCTAAGGAGGTTGAAGAAATTCTTCTTGAACTCCAAATGTCATCCAAATGACAGAACACAAATACAAACAAAGAGCCAGCTATGCTTAAACTTTGTGAGGATATCTGGAGTTGATTTTCAATAGGCAACTTTGAAGAAAATATGAAACAAATGACCACAGGACAAGAAACCTAAAAAACAAAGAAGTAGCGAAGCCACCCAGGAAAATAAGAGGATCTCTGAGAAGTAACTATTGATAACAGCAATCAAGAGTAGCTTCATGCATGATTAAAGCAGAGGGACTGTGCAGAGGAATAAAGGAACGGTCAATGAGCAATTTACCAGGTAATTAGTTGAAGAGCAGAGACCTTGACTCCTGATTCTACCCTGAGGATACAATCATGCAAATAGCTTCCAAGCTGGGAATTATGCCACTGGATGCCAATAAAGTGGACAATGGAGAGAAAGATAGAGAGAGAATGAAAGTGCTCCTAGCTAGTTTATAATGAATAAAAATTAAAAAGAAAAATTATGAATCAGAATACATCTGAAACAGAAAAATGAAGTCACTATCAAGTATTAAGACAGAAAATAAAATATTAAGATAAGAAAAACTAACAGTTTCCAAAATATCCAAAAGAGTGAATCATTAAAAATATACCAACAAGCTATAGGGAAAAAGAATAACAGATTATTGAAAACTGCATAATGACTAAAATAAGACTCATGGATGTAGGATAAAGAGCAGATATCACGTAGTTGGAGACTTAACTAAAGATCTAGAAATTCAAATGAAGGAATTCTTTCAGAAGGTAGCAGAAATGGACAAAGAAAGATGCCTAAATGAGAGGAAAGGAAAAAGATGTGGAGGCAAAGTTAAAAGTCCCAAAAGAAAATGTAAAAACTTCTATATAGAGGACCATGCAAATAAACACTAACAAGATAAAACTGAAAATATATTTCCATTGACAAGTTGAGCACTATTCGTTCTTATCTGTAAATCATAGCTATGCAAAAACCTGAGGTCAGCCCAATTCAGAAAAGCCCAAGCCACTCCATCTCCAAAATAACCAGCAAAAGCTGGATTGGAAGTATGGCTCAAGTGGTAGAACACTAGAAATCAAAGTAAAGAAGTCCTGAGTTCAAACATATGCAAAATTTTAAGATATACACTGAAAATTTGTGCACTTTATAATACCTATTCTTACCTTAATAGAAATACTCCAGAATTTAATTTTCTAAGAAAATATAATTATTTTGAGTCTTTTTGTAACAAAGAATTTTCCATATATGTGTGTGTGTATATATGTGTGTGTCTTTTGATTGACAGATTTGATTTGCAAATGAAGCACAATAAAAAAGTTCTAAACATAAGGGATGTTACATGTTTAGCATAATTTCTTCTATATTCAAGACAACAGGACAACTCGACTATACTTTAATGATTCATTCCAACATTAATAGAGATTGTTAAACAGTAACTAAACATACAACACCTTTCCATGTTTTATTCCTGATGTTAAAGGAAAACTATACTGTCAGGAGTATTACTCATGTCTACTGACTTCAAGATTACTAAATTTCTCACCATGGAAATCTACCAAAGCATGTTAAGTGAAATACTCGTTTTCTTGTCATGGCTGATGGAGTGACACAATGCTATCAAGGTTAAATGTGCGAAGTAATAAAAATCAGTTTTACATATCATCTCTGTGTTGAAATTTAATATCCCACCAATTTACATCATCAGTGAACATTTGAAAAATGCTTGGCTTGCCACAGATGGAAATGGCTGCTCGTCACTTAGCAAAACAGATTTTTAAGTAAGCATGTCTACTCTAGTAGAAAATGTGGAAATTGGAGAAGCAATAAAGAAGTACACTTCCATGGTTCCTAGCTGATGGCCTGTAAATTCTGAGCACTGACACTTAAAACTCATTTCAAGGTCACAAGCAATATAAAATTGTTAGGCATTGTGATAAACCAGATTCTCAGAGGAAACAAAATAAGAAACTGACAGCATTGCCAGAATCACAACATGGATTAATTACTTTCATTTGACTACAAATGCTGACAGGAGAAAAACAAGAAAGAAAGGTCAAATAAAGTTTGTCCAGTAATTTAGAATGCTAAGAGGCCATTAGATGAGTCTTCTTAAACACAAAACTAATAAGAATAATATGAAATTCCTAACATGACTTACATTAGTTATTAAGGTTTCCTTTCTTTTCTTTTCTTAAACAGATAAAACTATAGTTTTTCTTATAATCTAATGTCAGACATTAAAAGAGAGTAAAAGCATGCAAATTCCATATTCTCCTGGATAGTGTCATTTCCAAATTGATGTTCACATTAAAGATATCTGTATAAAATGAAACCTTCTATGTCACAGATATGTCCCCAAGGTTGAACTTTTTAATATTCCTGACTTTTCACATAATTATACAAATTTATTTGCTTTGGAATTTACATTCACCACTTGGAAAAAATTAAATTGACATTTTCTTTGAATATGGCACAATGCCAGCCATAGTCATATAATGTAAACAAAAGCACAGAATGGATAAGTGAGAATTGCCAAAAAGGATTTCAAGAAATAATCATCAAAGAAGTACAATCAAAGACCAAAATCGTATTTAAAAAGCAAAAGGAATCTTTTAGGGCAATAAGCTAGCATGGTCACTTTTCTTGAAATATTATCTAGCATTCTCTCTCTCTTCTCTCTCCCCCCTGTTGATACTATGAAGTCAGGCCTCTCAGGGAGGCTTTCTGACATGACCATGCTCCATTCAGCTTTTCTATCTTCTCTAATGTTCCAATGCTCTACAGTTGGGTTTGAATTTGGCCACTTAGAGAAATACCATATTTGTTAAAATCTATGCAGCCGTTCACATGAACATTTTATTAAAATGCAAAGCAAAAAGATTGTGTAAAGAACTTTTGCTCAGATCAGATCAGATAATCTACAAAGATTTCAGCATTGTAATCATGCTGCTTACATCTCTGGTGAAAATCGCTTTCTCCATGTCTTCCTCATCTAACGTGTACATATGAGCACCCCTGTTACAGATGCCCTTGCATCTAGCTTGACTCAACTCCATTGCAAAGAGAAAAGCTTTATGGGAAAACACTTTTTCTCTCTCCAGGGAGACTGCTCTGAGGAGTAAACTAAGTAAGTAGGGCTTTTTCTTTTTCAAGTTATTTGCCATTTTGTTGGGTCTAGGTAAACTCACTTGTTCATTTTTTGCCTTCTCTAATTATTTTATTGTTTTAACTTTTTTATTGTGAAAATACCATACAGAGGGGTTACAATTAAATGAGCAAGGTAATGAGTACATCTCTTATCAAGCATCGTTTCCTTAGTTCTCCCTTAACATCCCTGCCCTCCCATTTTCCTCCTTCCCCTCTCCCCGTCCCCCCCACCGCCAAAGTGTAAAGTTCATTTTTTCAACATATTTTCGTGTATTAACCAATTGATAGATTCAGAGAAGAGAGGTAGGGGTTTATTGTCAAACCCATTGTATGCATGCTGTTCTAAATCCCTGTCATCCAGTCATACACCTGTCCCTACCCATTTCCTAAATTCCTCTGGACAAGTTCAAGAATTGAATTATCTGTTGTAAGAGTTATATTGCTTAAAAAGTACTATGGTTGGCAAAACTGGTTTGGCAAAGTAAAGGTCTTACATAAAATATAGAGGTTAAAATGGCAATGAATAGTTTTAAAGCAATAAGCAAACTTTCTAAGAAGATCTCTGTTTCCAAACCAAACTACATTCATCCATTAAAATCTCCTTTTGTAGATGTCTTTTTAAAAAAAGTCTCTATGAGAAACCAGTTTTCTGCTGAGACTATTTTTTAGTAAGTTTTAGGCGCCAGAATCCCTACATGAAAAGGTGGAAGATGGAACCTGACTTAAAGCAGGACTTACTATTGTTGGAAAATTTACATTTCTGCAAGGCATTACATGAGGAAACTAACTTAATAAAGAGAATTCATCCATTTCATTCACAGCTTTAAATGTTCATCGTACAAGCAATGCAATGCAGAAGTGGTAAGAATGTCCTCTGGACTCAGTCACCCCCTGGACTCGGGGAGTGAATGACATGGCAAAGAGCTTATATTTCTAGTTACACCAGAGACAGAACTAGTCAGCCTCCCTCCATTCCCTTTGACTAGGGGCTTCCCAGCCACCTGAGAATACCCAACTAAGCCTACAGCTCATCCTGGACAGAGTTCATATGTATTGACTAAACAGAACAGTCTGTGATTGATACTCTCACCCACCACAACAGGAAAGGAAACACTGTATTTGGGAAGAAATGTTATGAAGAAATGAAGGAATATGTAATGAAAACCACTGCTGAACATCCTAGCTCTCCATTTTTCTAGTGAAAAATGAATAAACAGTAATGAAAACTTTTTCAAGAACAGGGTGCAGCAATATAAGCAAATTCTTTTGGTATATAAATATATAGTATATAAATATAAGTAATAACTAATATATAATAGGATGCATAAGATATTACATACAATATGGTATAATATAGTGTATATAAGATGTATGTGATATCTATACCATATATATATATATATATATATATATATATACACACACTTAGCAATAATGAAGAGATATAAGAACCAAGAAGGTCTTAATAAGTGTCGTACTAACTGGAATAGGAAGATGTATGTTCCCTAAATTCATTTTACATTCCTTGAAAAACACCTTACGAGGAAGAATTACTTTTTTTTAAAAAAAGGGACTTTTTATATTCTGTGATCATATTTCTAAAATCTATCTACAGAACTACCAGTACCCTGTCTAAAGGTTACAGAGCTATTAAATTATCATCACTCTAGGATCAGAAGTTCCTGTGGCATACACACACACACACACACACACACACACACACACACACTCACTCAGCTCTTCTTGCCAATATTATTTATATTCACTGTAAGCCCTTTCCTAGAGTCTGTTAATTCCATTTTGTGTTTGTAGTATTTCCCTCTCTATGTTCCACCTTCACCACACAGAACTTTCTCTTTTATGTGCTGCTGAACATGTTTATATTCTTTTTAAATAAAGGTTAAACACAGACGCTGAGTGTTCCTAAGGCTGATCTGGCTGCTCTGACTGATTACCATTCTTAACAATATTGATGGCCTGATTAGATTCCAATTACAGCTTCCTTCAGTCTGGCACCTAACTGAATTAGAATCAGGAGGCTTCAACTATCCAAGTTCCCTCTCTTCAAATATGCAGATGGTCTTTAAGGAAAGCTACTTTGCTCCCGGTTATATTATATACACGGAGGCATGGCTGCTCTGTTGTGGTTTTCATCTCCAACATGGGTGTGTCTGTTGAATAGGAAGCTATGAAACCTACTAAGCAAAATTATTGTAAATTCCTAGGACAGAAACAAACACTGAATAGAAAGACCATGGAAGTACTGTAGAATATTCCTTAATTTACTAACTTCTTCAATAATTAAAAAACCAGATGAATATCTACTATCAGCTTGGAATAATGGTCAGTAGGAATAAATATTTACTGAGTTCAGGGGTCTCTCTACATCTAAGCCATAATTTAAGGGAGTCAGTTAACAAATCTATCTTTTATGGCATCTGTTCTAATAGTTCTTTGAGAACTGGTTACAATTCTTTCACATAGAGTTACAAGCAAAATATTTTCTAAAACAAGTATGTCACTCAAAACCACAAAAGTATTGACTTTCAAATGCGAGCTTGAGGTAGAAGCAGATACATTTATTATTCAGAATTGCCAGAACTGTCCTTTTATCTAATACAGAAAAAACAAAATGCTTAAATAGTGATACAGGTTGACTCATTGTAACAATGAGATGTACCAGACACTATGTTGGAAACAAACTTTACAACTTTGCTGGGGGGGGGGAGGGCAGTTAGTTGTGGAGGTGGGAGGGAAAGGATGGTAGAGGAAAAACAAAGGAGGAGGCAACAATAGTCTATAAGAAATGTACTCATTACCTTGTTCATGTAACTGTAACCCCTCTGTACAGTATTTTTACAATAAAAAATGAAAAAAAGAAAGCCTCATCTGAGCCAACTAATCCTTGGTTGATTATAGTCAGAGATTACTGTAGAAACAAAGTACCTATCTGAGAAGACTTAAAGGAAAATGTGTCCATAGTAGCACCATTATCCTCTACCTTCTCTAACCTTCCCAATTCCAAAAAGTGTTCCTTAGTGACAAGTGAGACCATGCACTTCAGGCCAAGTCCAAGTTCATCGAAATCTCTTTCTTGCTGATTTGCCCCCTCCTAACTTCCAAGTCACCTCTCTTAGTCTACAGCAGTTCTTTGACAAGTAGAAATGAAGTCTGATTTCTCTAGAGGGCTCCATGACAACGCTCTATTGAGATCCTCTGTAAGTGGCAGTTAATAACATGTCTGAGACATATCCCTGGCAGACAAATGACATCCTGTGTAGTGGATAGGCTGATGCACTGCCTAGATCCCTCCTCAGGACAGAAGTTTGCCCCTAGCTGCTGGGAACACTGACTGAAGATTATCTTAAATCATCAGCTCTTAAAATAACGCCTTAGCTGAGAAAATTGCTTTGCTCAAAGTTTTACCTTCTTCCAGCAACAGTTCTCATTCATGCACGAATGTGGGGATACAAACACCCGATTCTTTCACATTTCTCAAAAAAAATTGCTCTAACCCATGCTCTCACTGAATTTGGTTCTGGTAGCCTGTATCTTGTATATACATTTTTCTAATTTGGGGAGGGGAAGGGAAATAACAAAATGCTGAAATAAGGATACAGGATGACCCATTGTAATAATGAGATGTACAAGACACTATGTTGAAAATGAAGTTTAGTGCTTTGGGGAGGGAGGGAGAAGTTGGGAAGGTGAGGAGGGAAGGGATGGTAGGGGAAAAACAAAGGAGGGAGTAACAATGCTTGATAGGAAATGTACTCATTACCTTATTCATGTAACTGTAACCACTTTGTACAGTATCTTTACAATAAATATATATATTAAAAATTGCTCTAAAAGTCTATCCTATCCATCTCTACAGCTCCTCATAGGACTGACTAGTACAATTATAGAAACTAATCGAAAGTCATCCTCTGCCTACAAAATTTTTCTTCCTTCCTCTTCTTTATTTACCCAATTACAATTCATAATAATAAATGTCCTGTTCATTAATCTCAGTTGTAAGGCATAATTTTAACTACAACCTAACTAAATTAGAAATAGCATGCTCCAAAAATTTGCATATATATTCTGGAAATTATATTTTAGGTGTCATTTATTGGGTTTGCATTGTCTAGTATCAGTAATGGAATAAAAAAGTAAAAGCCTATAACTTTGCCCTCCCTTAATTCAAACAATGGCTGCTAAAGAGAATTTTGATGTGACCAACCTCAACTCTTTTCTCTGTCACCACTCTCCATTAAGAGAGAATATCTCTTTTTTTAATATGTTATTTATTGTAAAAATATTGTACAGAGGGGTTACGTTACATGAGCAAGATAATGAGTACATTTCCTATCAAGCAGTGTTACCTCTTCCTTTGTTTTTCTCCTACCATCCCTTCCCTCCCACCTCCACAACTACACTCCCTCTTTCCCTCTTACTCCCCCTCCCCTCCTAAATAGTGTCTTGTACATCTCATTGTTACAATGGGTCAACCTGTATCCCTATTTAAACATTTTGTTTTTTCCCTTCCCTTCCCAAAGATAGAGAAGTGTATATACAAGATGCAGGACACCAACATCAAATACAGTGAAAACAGGGGTTATACTGTGGGGGAGGAACATACAAAGAAACAAAAAAAATCACATGGTACATTATAAATACGTTACGAACAATAGCAAAGAGATAAAACCACTTGTGTCCTTATCTTGGGGTTCATTTCGCTTAACATCAATTTATTTGGTCATATGTACATAGCTTTTGAGCTTTTCTGCTTTTCCCAGACATACATTAGTTATTGCAAATAAGGGAAACCATAGGACTTATGTTTCTTTGGGCCTGGCTTACTTCACTTAATATAATTTTTTCGAAGGCTTTCAATTTCCTAACAAATAGAGCAATATCATTTTTTTCTGATGGAGGCATAGAATTCCATTGTGTGTGTGTGTGTGTGTGTGTGTGTGTGTGTGTGTGTGTGTGTGTGTGTATCACATTTTCTTGATCCATTTATCTACTGAGGGTCTTCTGGGTGGGTTCCATATCTTAGCTATGGTAAACAATGCTATAATAAACATAGTTGTGCTGGTAGCTTTAGTGTGGTCTTGTTTGTGATCATTTGGGTAAATGCCCAAAAGTGGGATTGCTGTGTCATAGGGGAGCTCTATGTGGTTAAACACCTGTAGAAAACTAAAGCTAGATCCTTATATATCGCCTTGCACCAGAATCAACTCCAAATGGATCAAAGACCTCAAAATCAAAGCAGACACCATGAAAACATTATAGGAAGGAATAGGAGAAACACTAGGTCTCCTTGGCACAGGCCAAAATTTTCTTAATAGAGACCCAAAAACACAACAAACCAAAGAAAGGTTGGACAAATGGGATTGCATGAAGTTGCAGAGCTTCTGCATGACAAAGTCATAGCAAGCAAGATCAATAGAAAGCCCACAGATTGGGAGAAGATCTTCATTAGCCATACAATGGACAAGGGTCTCATATCTAAAGTATACTTAGAACTCAAAAAATTAAATCCTCTAACAACAAATCCCCAAAGAAACAACTGCCCAATATATAAGTGGGCTAAAGACTTAAAGAGAAACTTTTCTGAAGGGGAAAGAAGGATGGTCAATAGACAAATGAAGAAATGCTCAACCTCTCTAGCCATAAAAGAAATGCAAATCAAAACAACATTGAGATTCCACCTCATCCCAGTTAGAATGGCTATAATCAAGAACTCTAATAACAACAGGTGCTGGAGGGGATGTGGACAGAAGGGAACCTTACTGCATTGTTGGTGGGAATGTAAACTTGTCCAACCACTTTGGAAAGCAGTCTGGAGGTTCCTCAAAAGACTCCACATATAGAACATCTCTTAAATATAGAAATGACATGGGAGAAACAAGTAAAGCAGAAAATCACTAAATACATTGGGGAGGAGTTATGAACGTGGGCAATGGATGGGAAAGAAAAGGAAAGTTTTGAAAGGTATTGAAGATGATTCACTATAATCAACTATTTCTGCCAGGTATGTATGTTCAACCCATGCACATATGAAAAGGTGACTGGTCACATGAAAAGAGTGAAGGTCAAAAAGGGTATATGCCATGCAATATTACATAACATAAATAAGGAAATGATAGAACTAGAAAACACCATGTTGAGTGATAAACTCAAAAGGCCCAATATCGTATTTTCACTCAACTCTGGGATCTAGACACAAAAGATATACATATACATATATAATATATAGTGACTGTAACTACAGATCTGAGAGGATGAGCAGAATGTAGGAGGGAAAGTGATGTAGGGGGATTGATATTGAAATATTATGCATCTATGTATGAAGAAGTCATAAGAAATCTCTAAAAGATGTTAAACAATGTGGAGATGGAGACAGAGAGCAATGGAGACAGTTAATGCACACAGAAAGACCCTGAAGAGTCAAAGCCATCTTGAGCAAAAGAACCGAGTCAAAGGTCTCATCACCCTAGTGGACTTCAAAATAGAATAACAATCACAACAGCCAGGAACTGACATAGAAATAGACACATATACCAATAGAATAGAATCAAAGGCTGAGAAATAAGTAAATTCATTTTATGGTCAGCTGATTTTTCAAAAAGGTTCTTTTGTGCATCTAGTTGAAGATAAGATAATAAAATATGCACACATATATCCATTCCAATACCTATACACACACACACACACACACACACACACACACACACACATGCCCACACCTGTGTTAGGTGATGAAACACTTGAACTTGCCAGAAAGGACTCAAGACAGGTTCCTCACAGGCTCCAACACAGACAACGCAAAGCTCCAGAGCTATTTATCATCACTCTTGTCATCTGCACATCCATGCAACTAATAAATTATTATGAATACATATATTCCATATCTGTGTTAAAATATAATAGATCATTAAAACCCTAGAAATTTAGGGGAAATGCAGTGAATATCACAGCCTGCTTTATATAATTGAACACAAAGATTTTAGTAGCAAAGACGATCAAGTGAAAAATTAATACATCATAAAAATTTCTCTGCTCAGTCAAAAGAAAATCTTATCGGGACAGTTTAACAGACAACAAAACCCACAACGCTGTCCCTGCCAGTGTTGCCCAGCTGGGATCACAGCTCCTGCAGCCCTGTTTGGGGATTCCTGTTGTGCATGCCCTCCAGGCTGCGGTAGGAGCAACCAGAACTCTTTCAAATAATTATCCTACTTTAGTAGACAGGCTTTTAAGAATATGTCTTAGCTAGGATCCTCTGACTTACATCTGTAACTCTAGGATCACAATTTGAGGTCAGCCTTGGAAATGCACAAGGGATACCATCACAATGAACAGCTAGGTGTGTTGGTCTATCGTCATCCAACCTTCATAGAAGGCTACGATTGGGAGAACTTCCATTCCAGACAAGATTAGGAGGAAAAGTTCCTGAGACTCCATTTCTACAGAAAGAGCCTGCGTGTGATGGCACTTGCCGGTCTTCCTACCTGTGACAGGAAATCAAAAATAGATGAATCATGGTCCAGGAACACACGCAGACAGGAAGCAAGACTCTAAATGATCACTGCAAAAAAAGCTGGAGGTGTGGCTCCGTGGTACAACACTTGCCTAGCATGCACATGCCTTGAGTATAGTCTCTACTACTACCAAAATAGTGTCATTTCAATTCATAAATGCAGATTTGTTTTGGCAAAGGGGTGTTAATTTCCCAGGAGGGTTTACTTGGATTCATGTGGTCAGTTACATTGTGCGTCCTACAGTGAGTGTTCTACTTCATTGTTGTGGGGAAGTAGTTCAATGTGAGTATCTAATTAATAGGGTATCACTCACAATTCCAGCACAGATCTATGTTACAAAAAGCTCATGCCTAGCTGGTGGTGAGGGCCTCTCAGGTTCTGTTTTATGTTCTCTGCCTTTAACTAGTTAACTCTCAGTCAGATTCTCTAACCACAAGCAATGGTTCAACTTTTCATGAATTCTTGCCTTCACATATCTTTTTAACAATCAAGTATTCACTTTCATGCACACACACACATACACATATGCACATACACACACAGAGTATATGGTTAGAAAGCAAAATGCCCTTAAAATGAATACATGAATATATACATGGCAAAACTCAGCAAAGTACTTTCCATTAATATAATAAAATTTAAAGAGTTCTCATTATTTGAACATCCACTATGGGCCAGGCATATCTGTTTTACATGTTAATTTAAAACTATATAAAAGTCATTAGAGGATGGATTTGTTAGCCCCATTGTATGGATGAAAAAACTGAGTTTTGAGTTTAGCAATGCTCATGTTCCAATAGCTAGAAATTAGCACAGCCAGTTTTATTATCTATTTCTGTCTAGGTTCAAAGATAATGCTGCCGCCGGCCTCCAGTGGCTCACACCTGTAATTGTAGTTACTCAGAAGGCTGGGACATGAGGATGGTGGTCCCAAGCCAGCCCTGGCAAGAAAGTCCATGAGACTCTTATTTCCAATTAACTACCAAAAAAAGCCAGAAGTAGAGCTTCAGCTCAAGTGATCAAGTCTAGACTTAAACAAAAAAGCTCAGCGACAGTGCCTAGGCTCTGAGACAAAGCCCCAGGAATGGCACCAAAAAGAAAAAAGTAAAACCATAATACTGGACCATCAAACACTGCACTCACCTCTCATCTTGTTCCTAGACATTACATGTGATCCTCGCATATCAAATCACCTGAATTCAAGTTGTTGCTGCTACAACAGTTACTAACTACTCTGCCTGGCTGTCAGTCTAGCAGCCTCTGGCTGCTATTACAGTTTCAAACTCCTGAGAGAATCAGGAATAAAACAAATGAAAGAGGGAGAAGGAGCCACTTTTAATTTTACTAAGATAAGTGGTACCTGTAAAAAGATGTAAAGTTTTGCTCTGGGACTTTCCCTCAAAGACTCATGAATCCAAAGATAGTAGCATTAATAGTCTAGCAGAAAGCAATGATTTTAGTTGAGTTATATCAATTATTTTAAAGTATTTCTAGACTAGACCTACCAGAAATGCAATTTAGCCACTTCCTTCAGAAGAATGGAAAACTTCTTCTTTTCACTCTGAGATTAAACCTGTCAAGGTTTTCATAAGTGCTACAGAAATCGTAATGAATTCTTAATATACAGATTCTTGTTTTATATTTGCAGTGCATGTGGCTGATATTTGGAAAGGGGCCTAGAAACCCTACAATTATAATCAAGTTTATAAATTCTGTTCTCAATTATAAATCCTGATTACATTTTCTCTGCCAGACTCCTGCCTAATGTTCCCATTTGATAATGAGCTCTGTAAAAGCTACTCAGTGCACATGATTTCATGTGATGTTTCCCCAGGTACCAATGTACTCTGACTCAAAAAAGATTACTCTGAGTCCATGCATCTGGAATTGAATATCCTGAATTCTGTCATTCTCTGGAGTGCTACGATGAAGCCCAACTAACTGAGTTGCACAAGTAGGAAAGTTCATCCAATATAGGAATAATGAGCATGAATTACTATGCTCATTCCCAAAAGTTAGAACACTTTAATAGCTTGAAGGACTTAGAAAAGTCTACACTGAGTATGACAAAATCTAGGCAGAGATGATAAAGATACTGACATAGATCAATATTATACAGACTCAACCGGTACCAGAATGAATAACTGCTCTAGAATGAGTGAAGACAGGAATGTAGAAGATGACTCAACATTATTTTTAAGAGGAACTTCTGCCTATTTATACTGAAGTGTAAAATCAGCCAGCCAGTACCATTAACAAATTCAGTGATTGCTTCCATAAGGAAATACATAGAGTTTATCAATAAAGTATAATATCTAATGTTCAAATTAAATAAACACATTTAATTAAATACATTTCATGCTGCCCTTTATTTTAAAAAAGAAATCATACTTTCAGATGTCATCATTGGTTCTGAAATCTGTTCTGTCCATTTCAGAGTGCATCAGAAAAAAAGGTGAGTAAAGACTTGAAATTTATGAATTTCCTATACCAGCTACATATGCAAGAATTCCATTCATTTTCACTAGCCTCAAGACCTCTTGATAATGATGGGTGGAGTAAGATACAACTCACTGGGATTAAGTGACAACTTCATTGTTTCCATTTCTCTTTTTTGCAGTGAACTTTTACTTTTCTCTTCTATTTATGTGCATTTATTAATATAAAATTTGTATCTACACTGCATAATATATTTTTACCATTTTGTATCAGGGCAAGCAATAAGTTTAATCACTTTCCCCTGGGGATGAAAAACATAGAAATTAATTTTCACATTTTAACAAGAAGCTTTGAGAGAAAAGATAAGAGAGAATGAATGAAAATTAGAACTGAATCTCTCTTATCTCAGGGCTGGTCAAATGATTTTAATAATTAGCTGAGTGAAATGAAATACAGCTTTAAAAATATGTTTTTAAAAACAACTACAACTCTCCAATCTTATTTACTGCTCCTTTAACTGTCCTGTCATTGCTTGTGATACAGAAACTAATGATTTCTCTCCCACCTTGAAAAAGGAAGGACTCATAAATAGAGAAGAGACAGGTTACTTAATGAAAAAAAATGCCAAAACAATGATAATTTGCCATTTTTTATCAAACTTTCAAAGTGTTTTCTTGTTCAAGCTGCCTTGTAATTTGTTAAGGATGATGGAATGAATGTACAATGAAGGTAGTTAAGATTTACATAGTAAATTAAGACTAAGAGATGTTCCCAGAATCTGATTGACAAACCAAATTCACAGTGATGGCTACAAGATCACAGTCCTATTATGAAAAGTTGAATTTCACAATGTCTGTTTCTATAGTTCAGACTTCAAGGAGATTTGCAATGCCTTTCAAGTTCATATTCTTGAAGTCCCAACAAATACAGGACTTTTTGCTGCATAAGAATAGATGTTAATATGTTGTAAATAGAAATAAGAGGCATTACTACATTGCAAAAGATGCAAGAGAATGATGCAAAAGAATCTTTAAGAGTGTCCAGAGTTGTGCATCCCACCACAAAGTGTGATGAACAATTTAAGAAATCAAAGAGTGAGATTTTCTCATCCCTTTTTTCCTACCAGCTCCATTTAAATAAAAAGCAATAACAAACTACAGACTTTTATGGTACCTTTGTTCTGAAAATATAAAGCGAGTTGTGCTTCAAAGGTCATTAATATTCATGAATAAAAAAGAACAAATGAAGCTACTAGAAAATATGACTGTCCAACAGAATATACAGAATTTGGAAATGTACGAATGTCAAATAAACAATAAATAATTTTCCATATAAATAATTCAAATATTGCATGTGATGTATTTATAAATTTTTAAATTATTGTCTAGAAGTTCTAAAGTATTTTTCTAAATCTGACCACTATTTTTTAAAAAATCTGAACAAGGACTATAGTGTATCTTAGCAAGCACCATGACATTGTCCTGTATACCATTTGCATAAGAGCTTGTGCTGTACCATGTGTTTGCAATACATGTTCTGTCTACTTCAGCAAATGGGAATCAAAGTAATTTCTCTTTGAACATGATTTGGATTCAGTCCCCAGCACCATGACTGCCTATTCTGTGATTTCAATCCAATTTCTCACATTTCTCTTCCTCCATCTTCTTGTAATAATTGAATACTAATGCAAACCTATAAGTACAATGATATAATGGAAATATTATAGTATTATCTATGACTTGCTTAACACAATACTGATTTGTTAATGGTTAGAAATTGAGAGTAGCCTACGTTCATGACCTTACTGCATCCTTTCTTAGTTCTGTGGCTACAGGAAGTTACAATAGCTTATAATTTTATCTTGAATTAGTATAATGAAAGTAGAATCATCCTACTATTTTGTAGAATTAAAAAGAAAAATCATTTTATATAAAACCCTGATAACAATTCCATAACAATAAATTTGAACTTTAAAACTCTGTGGAGTTCACTATTTGTTAATTCATGAATTACATGGACAATGTGTAATCCAACATTAACAGATAAATATACCTTGCATCCATACTTGAAACTATTGTATAAAAGCCATGAATTTATTTTTTATTTTGTATTCAAAATTACTTTCTAAATTCTAAGCTCTGTAATGATCAGAATAAAGATTTCTATCTAAACAGAATGCATGCTTACCAGAACATTTGAAATATAAATTTAGCATGACAAAATATTCTTTCACTTAGATTGAAGTTAACATCACAGCTCCTGTTTGTGAACTATCAATTTTTTCAAGCTTCTGAATATAAATTCAGTATCAACTCTAGTGCTTATGGATTGATAGAACTGAAAATACTTCTATGTTGAGAAATAACGTATCAATTGAAGAAATTACTGGTAAAAGTTGTATACTGTCATTAAGCATCACATTATATTTTAGAAGTGAATTTTTAAGTGTAATCTTACTAAACAATTCCTGAATCAGAAGTGTTAAGATTAAAAGGGATGAAAAATAGGAACTGTAAGAGTTCAAGCTTATACCTTCTCTATCTCTCTAATGTATTTCTATTATTAAAAAGTAAAATATCAAAATGAACTCCAGAAAATGTAAAAAGAAAAAGGGAGAAGAGTAAAGCAAAATGCTTGAAAAGATGATAATAGCAGTAATATGAAGACTTAGCAACATCTATGAGATCATAGTAATCAATAAACATCAGTTTATCCATTTGTGCAATAATAACAAATAAATTTCCATATTGAAAAACAAAGGTGTTATTCACTTTCACCCACATGTCTGTGCAGGTCAGTGAAGGGTTCTGGTGAATATACTTTTGGACATACTGTCATATGGGCTCCCATTTTGATGTTTACTGTGGCAGAGAAAGAGAGTGGACACTGGCTCTTGCACTTGAATGTCTTTGCCAAGAATTCACTTCCATTTTAACCTCTTGGCTAAAAAGTTACATGGTTGCTGGAAACTGGAAGAGAACTGGAAATCACAGGGCTGCTTACTTAGTTAGCACAGTGAACAATATAGGTCTTTGTTAAAAAAGGCTATTATCAAATAAATAGTCAGATATAATACTACCACAGCTCTTCTCCAAACTCATCAGAGTATCATGGTGCTTTCCAGTCACAAAAGCCTTGTCTTACTTCACAATATACCACTCACTAGTCTATTCCCTTCAGTAGTCCTGAGATTACAAAAAAGGAGAACAAGTTATGGCTCATGGAATTTAATTATTTTTCTCTAAGCTGCTATAGTTGAGCATGTCAGCTATGTTGATATTGAGTAATTGCCTATATATCTTGTCTTTCTTCACAATTTGATTTCTTTTTATAATGAAAGCTCAAGAAATTTGCTGTTCCCTTTAGTACAGATGGTCTTCATTTGATGTTATAAATGTGTACTGAAAACTTGTGCGTAAATCAGATTCTTATAAATCGAATCACATTCCCATTAACTTTATCTTTGCTTCTGCTTCACAGTAGCTGTGGACAATTTATCTCTAAATTAGTCTCAGTTTTACAGAGAAGAGTGACAGGTCAGAGGGTATTTCCCAATAGGCTAGGATAAGAATAGACCTTTCCATCGCCTGGATATGCCTTGTTTCTTCACATGGATGTGTTAGCAGAGTCCACTTAGGGAAAAGATAGTCACTTTTTGAAAATAAAAACAAAGAAGAATGTGAAGAAGAGCAGTGTAAAAAGAATAGGACCAAGTTACCTCTATTAAAAAATGCAAATGAAAGGTAAAATGTAAGTGGGTTTTCTGTGATGACATACACACACGCACTGGTACAGAACATTGAAATCTTTTCATGAGATGTAAGTATGTTGAAATAAACTAAGCAACCCTATTGCATGGACTTACTTTAAAAATTCAAAAACACATTGATACAAAGAAAGGAAAACATGAAGGTACTGAACTTATAAGTTAGAAGGGAAGAATCTGGTCATCTGCCCAGATGTGTAGTTTTAAAATAAATTTGTTTTAAATAAATTTGCCACTAAAAATAAAATTAAATCAACAGCAATTTTTGGAAACCCAAATGATACCATTCACTTGACTTTCTTTGCCCTTTTCTTCAGAATCACTTGCTACCATCTCCAATAACTTGGAAATGAGTGCCTGCAGCATGAAAGAAATTTCTTCTTCAGTTGTGTTATACTGAGTTGTTCATTCTTCTAACCCAATGTTCATTCTTGTCCCAATGTTTATTCACTGATCCATAGCAATTACAGAGTCAAAATTTTATGGTACAGATACACCATAAAGAAGTGCTAATTCTTTTTTTGTGTTGTAAGCATAAATGAGAAAATACTAGTAAAAAGTACCCAGAGTAGAGATGACTTCATAAACAGCTCAGAAGATCTTGAATTTGCATAGCAGAATAAGGAATAATAAGGCTCAGGTTAGTAGCTGCAGTCTTTTGCTTCATGTATAATCCAGATCTATACTGATTATACAATGTTATGGCATGCCCTTCTCCAGTTATATGTGCATCTATTATCACCATTCTATGTATATTAAGGATATACACAAGAATGCTTGAGAAAAGTAATGTTTTGTCAGAATTAACACTTAGGTTTTAGTAGTCAGCATAAACATAAAAGGAGAGAGGAAGAAATAGAATAATGTTTTAAAATCAAGTAAAACTAGCAATTAATTTGTGAAAATGTTTAATTAAGATAAGATCTGGAGGGGGGAAATGATAAATAGACGAGACCATAGAAGAATAAAAAATTCAGGATATCTTATATAGACCAACAAGTTTTCTGATACTTCAGTAGTACGTTGAGAATCCCTGATATAATGGCTTTGTACTTAATGATAAAAATAATGTTCCTTGTACTAAAACATAAACATATGGACAAGGTTATATAGAGAGAAAGAGAAATAGTGGATCATGGGAGGGGGAAGATCAGCTTATCTACTCAGTTAATCAGAAAGGGCTCTCTCTAAGTACTGAATAGTACTAGATCTCAGAAATCCAGGAGGCTTATAATGGTTTCCCTGATCAGGTCCACAGAATCTTTATTGCTGTCATGGTTACCATCCTACAAAGGGCAGATTCTCAGGGTTGGGGGAGAGAGTTAAGGCAGTACAGTGACCAAGATAGCTGAAAACTAAGAGAGCAGAATGTCAGAGAGAGTACTTAGCAGCTGTCTGACATAACTACCTATGAATCAAGGTGGCATTTTCTTGTGATTCTTACCAGAAACAGACTTTCTGGCTCAATAAATGTGCCAAAACTATACTTACCCAAGAAGTACAAATTGCTTTTCAGAACAGCTATATCTTTATATTATTGCAAACAGGTGGCATGCCTTTCTGATTAGCCCATCCTATGTATCCCATCAACTATCTTCATTTGTATTTCTCTACTAATGAGTTAAATTGCATCATCATACACATGTTCGAATTTTTATTTCTTTTTTTCTTGCTTGCTATTGTTTTGGGTTTTTTTGTTTTTTCCCTTTTTTATTGTGAAAATACCATACAGAGGGGTTACAATTATATGGGCAAGGTAATGAGTACATTTTTTATCAAGCATTGTTGCCTCCTCCTCTGTTAACCCTTCCCATTCCTTCCCATTTCCCACCCACCCCCATCACCCCTCTCCCCCACCCCATGCCAAAGTTGTAAAGTTCGTTTTTCTACATAACAAGTTGTACATCTCATTGTTGCAATGGGTCCACCTGTATCCCTATTTAAACGATTTGTTTTTTTTCTTCCCCTCCACAAATTATACCAACATCAAACACAGTGAAAGCAGGGGTTATATCATGGGGGAGGGACATACAAAGCAACAAATATTATTTCTTCTATGAACCTGCTTGTAACTTTTACTGATTTTTCTATTACCACACTTAGTAGTTTTCTTTGGATCTTTTCAAACTATGTGATATGAAGGACTCACCTTATTATAATATCTGACTTACAGCTAATCATATATTAATACTTTTATAAAATAAAATAAAATGAGAATGTAAAAAAATATAAAAACTGCCTGGCACCGGTGGCTCATGCCTGTAATCCTAGCTACTCAGGAGGCTGAAATCTGAGGATCACAGTTCAAAGCCAACCTGGGCAGGAAACTCCATGAGACTCTTATCTCCAATAAACCACTTAGAAAACTGGAAGTGGTGCTGTGGCTCAAGTGGTAGAGCACTCGCCTTGAGCTGAAGAGCTCAGGGATAGCCCCCAAGCCCTGAGTTCAAGCCCCACGACGGGCCAAAAAAAATGGGGAGTGTTTACCTTTTCAGTGAAAGGTAGCACTTTTTGGTACATTTTTAATTGTAAAAATGTTGTATAGAGGGGTTTCAGTGACATGAGCAAGGTAATGAGTACATTTCCTATTGAGCATCATTGCCTCTTCCTTTGGTTTTCGCCTGCCATCCCTTCCCTTCCACCTCCACCACTACCCCCTCCCTCCACCGAAGGGTAAAGTTCATTTTCATCATAAGGATACAGGCTGACCTACTGTAACAGCGAGATGCACAAAGGCAGCACTCTGAGTGTCTCATTTGCCAATCCAGATCCCCACCATCACTCTTGCAGTGCGGAACCATTATTAAGCAGAAAAAGAATGAACTGAACGCAAGCACTGCGCTGCGGCAACCACTGGCCTGATAACTGAGATGGCTCTTGGGCGGCTCGCGCGTGAATTACATTTCCACATCATACTTGGAACCACCATTTGGAGAATGTGTTCACTGGTGGCACAGGCCATACGGATCTGTTACACACTATGCTCACCATGATAAGCAAATAAAGATTCCCCGTTTCAAAAAGTATCTTTAGGGCTGGGAAGGTGGCTCAGTGGTAGAGCGCTTGCCTTGCACGCATGAGGCCCTGGGTTTGATTCCTCAGCACCACATAAGCAAAAAGAAAAAAGGTGGAAGTGGCGCTGTGGCTCAAGTGGTAGAGCGCTAGCTTTGAGCTGAAGAGCTGAGGGACAGCACCCAGGCCCAGAGTTCAGGCCTCACGACCGGACCCCCCCAAAAAAGAAAGTGTCTTTATTTTCAATTTGTTGATTAACAACAGAGAATAAATCAGAGAAAAGTCACATTATGATGATACTGCCTGAAGAGCTGTGGGACAGCGTTTAGGCCCAGAGTTCAAGCCCCACGACCTACCAAAAAAAAATGCAAAAACTAAAATGTATTTTATCATCGAAGTCAAAAGATATAATATTGAATTTTAATATATAATCAGAATAAATACAACATAGGAAAAATCAGTTATGTTGATTGACATGATTGCACTAGTAGAGATATAAAGAATCACTATTCCACTAAGAAAACATTGCAACTCACAGTTACACCTATAGAAAAAATAGTGTATGGGAAAGAAAGTCTCCAATTTAAGTACTTATATTCAAAAGTTGTATGAAGACTTTGTAATAATAAACTGAAATTTTTATGTTTTCAAAGTTGGGAAACTAAGCCCACATTTTCAAGTATTTATCCAACTTAGTTGAACTAACATCACAGCTACTTTAGGGAATAATATTTTCCTAAATGATTTCTATGATATGTTCTAGTGAGAAGGCAGCATCATATCAGTATGCTAAGAGGTTTCAATGTAGTACTGGTGACTCTAAATATTCACTTTTAACTTATAATCATGTTGTATTTACAAAATTCATCAATAATTGTTCACCTGTAGCCAGTCTCAAAAATTTATGCCATGAAGTTATCATTTAATTTGTTTTACTGAAATAATTTGATTCATAATATTTATACATAGTCTTTCCTTTAATGAAAAATGAAACCTAAGTGGTTCTGTGAAATTTATGAAATTTTAAGATATAGATTTGAAACAAGATCATTATTTACATCCATAAAAGTTTGTTATTATAGAATGTCATAAAATTTTGTAGAAATTGCATTCTTCTAAGCTACTTAATTTGCTTTTTCTCATCTTTATTGCCTACTTTTTTTTAAAAAAGAACTTTCTTTCTTTCTTTGAAAGTATTGGGAACATTAAAAATGCCAACTACATATAGGAAAAATAAGCAAACCTTGCTGTCAAATTAACATTTTATAACTCTGAAAACACTATGTTTTCTATCTTTGTACATATACACTGCGGAATAAATCTTTTACTTGATATCCATTATACATCAGCATGCAATAACAGCTGGATGTGATAGACTTTCAAATTACTACATATTAAAAAAGTATCAAACAAAACATTTCTACTATGGCCTTAATCACACTATTTAGTTCCTTTGTTGTTTATTTCTTATAGCAAAACTCAACAAGACTAGCATGAGATAGTTTAAGAAAAGCTCCTTAGTATTACTGATACTTCTTCATGTCATCTTGCTATTTCATTTTTCATCACAATCTATTCCACCACAAAATTCAAAATATCAAAATAGCCAGGCACCAGTGGCTCATGCCTGTAATCCTAGGTACTCAGAAAGTTGAGAGCTGAGGATTGTAGTTCAAAGTCAACTTGGGCAGGAATATACATGAGATTTTTATCTCCAATTAACCACCAGAAAACCAGAAGTAGCACTGTTGCTCAAGTGGCAGAGTGATTGCTTTGAGCTGAGAGCTGACAGATAGCGCCCAGGCCCAGAGTTCAAGCCCAATGACTGACAAAAAAAACTTCAAAATATATTCATTAACAGTGCAGCTTGTTATACATTTCAAAGCTAATTGTATCAGCAGTAAAAGATAAAATAAATAATTCTTTCATTTGTTTACATACATATGTAGTGTTCAATTTGTTATCTTGGTTATATCTGTGCACTGATCAAGTTTCAATAAATATCTTTGATTGCTTTCATTGTTCCTACACATACATCTTTCATGAAGATCCATTGAAAGAATGGATAGACAGATGGGTGAAAGGAAGGTTAGTTGAGTTTGTGGATGGATGGATAAAAAAATTATTTTCCCCAACAATCAGATGCAATTTTGATATAAATTTTATTAATTGGGGAAATATACTCTTAAAAAGACTGATTTCATATCAGTATAATTAAGTTACATTTGCTCACTTGCCTCATTGATATGCTATGAGAAGCCAATGCATTTATATGTGGAAGGAAGATATATATGTAAAAGACCATAAGATAATGTAAAAATTAGGGGGTTTTGTGGTTTCATTTCCACATCCTTTTCATGTGAAGCAAATATTTTCCAATTCAGTATGCACCAATATTTGAGACCATATTAAAAATGCTACCACATCATGTTCTAATAGAGCCTTAGCCTGATAAAGGGTAGTAATAAACCCACAGACCTACAGCCATCAAATATTTCATATGGGAGCAAAAACTCATAGGCTGGAAGAACAACAACATCTTCAATAAATGGTGCAGGAAAATTATTTATCCACATGCAGAAAACTGAAACTAGATCCCTATCTATCATTTGCACCAGTACCAGTTCAAAATGGATCAAAACATCAGTGTAAGACCTGAAACCATGAAATTATTACAGGAAGGAATAGGCGAAGCAGTCAGAATCCTTGGCATAGATAAGAACTTTCTGAATAAAGATCCAGAAGCACAACAAATCAAAGGATGATTTGGTAAATGGGATTACATCAAACCAAAAATTTTGTGCATGGCAAAGGTCATAGCCAACAGCATACAGAATGGAAGATTCCTGCCAACTATTCATCAGACAATGGCCTAATATCCAGAATATGCAGAGAACTGAAAAAACTAAGAACAAATCACCAAATAATAATTAGACCAATGAGCTAGAGAGACTTCTCAGAAGAAGAAGTAAAAATGGCTACTAGACACATGAAGAAATGCTCAGCATCACTGGCCATAAAGAAAATGCAAATCAAAACAACACTAAGATTCTAACTCACCCCCAATTAAAGTGACTATCATTAAGAATGCATATGATAACAGGTGATGGTGAAGATCTGGCTTAAAAAGAACTCTGCCTCTGCCACACTGTTGGTGGATATGAAAACTCCTTCGGTCATTCTTCAAAGTAGTACAGAGTTTCCTCAACAAACTAAACATAGAACTACTCTATGATGGGCTGGGAAGGTGGCTCAGTGGTAGAGTGCTTGCCTTGCATGCTCAAGGCCCTGGGTTCGATTCCTCAGCACCACATAAGCAAAAAGAAAAAGCCGGAAGTGGTGCTGTGGCTCAAGTGGTAGAGTGCTAGCCTTGAGCTGAAGAGCTGAGGGACAGCGCCCAGGCCCAGAGCTCAGGCCCCACAACTGGACCCAAAAAAAAAAAAAAGAATTACTCTATGATTCACCAATTGCACTCCTGGGCATTTATCCAAAAGATTACAAACTAGGCTATATTAAAGACACCCGTACAACCATGTTCATTACAGCACTAATGCCATAAGCAAGGTATGTAATCAACCCAGATGTTCCTTAATGGATGAATAGATCAAGAAAATGTGCTTTATATACACATTGGATGCTTACTCATATATTAGAATATTTTCCTCCTTTGCACAAAAAACAACATGGAAAAACTGTGTTAAGTGAAGTAAGTCAGATCCAGAGAAACAAAGGTTACATGTTTCTATCATATGTGCAAGCTAGAATTAGTTTATAAATAGATAAGTAAATATTTTGGGAGGTATCCAAGTATACACAAATATGTTCACTGAAATATTCAGGCCACAACAGTGTAATTCCTTAGAAAGGCTAATAAAAGATCAACAAAATAAACATCAGGAAATGTGTACTTGAAAGGGTTAGAGTGGTCTCAAGCACGGGGAAATAGACAAATGACGAGAAGAGATGAAAGTGGAGGAACTGTAGTAAAAAGAAAACTCAATGTGTAGCCTACAAAATCAAGAAAAGGGAAGGTGGGTTAGGAGGTAGGAGTAAGAATATTCAAAGGGATAGCATTGACCAAGACACATTGTATATATAAAATGCTTTTTGCATGGCAATTCCTTTGTACAACTACTTAAAATAATAATGGTAATATAATAATAATAATTATTATTATAAACATGGAATCTGGTCAGAGAACCAAACTTTAAAATTCCACACTCCTTTCTAATCCCCCCTCCTCAAGGGCACAAGTTGTCTTGTTGATCTTCATCTGCCATTCACACACTGTTGGACTAAGTCTTTCTAGGTGGGGTTCCAAAACCTCCTGCCTCAGCTCTCCAGAGGTTCTGTGCAAAGGCAGATTCCCGGCTTCCTTCCAAGATGCTGACAGAATGTCTGTGCGGGGCTTTGGAATTTGACTTAGGAAGAATCATCTCACATAGCTGTTATGCACAGCACATTTATGATGCTTTAGGATTGTGCAGTTAGCCTATTCTACCCAAGGGCTTTATTTCACTGGGAAGCTCTGAAATTAAATGAGCAATTAATCTCTCCTTAAAATCTGAGTCTTAAATATAATTGCAGCAATCTTCCTAAAATACTTAGTCTTCAATAAAGTTAACTAGTAAGAGCTATACAAATGTTGAAAAAGACTCATTTGTACGTGTGAGAAAAGATAACTTTATAAAGGTTGCTTCTTCCTCTGATGCTGCTACTGTAATATTGCTCAGAGGAAATAATCAAAAGAAAAAATCTTATTCTAATGATGTTTTCTGAAACCCAACAAGAGATATATACCTGCAATGGATAAAAGATGTCACTGCTTTTACAATAAAACCACCCACCAAGTATTTCCATTTCCTATTATTTCTTTGTTGCTTTGTATGCCACCCATCACGGTATAACCCCTGTTTTCACTGTATTTGATGTTGGTATAATTTGTGGAGGGGAAGGGAAAACAAATTGTTTAAATAGAGATACAGGTGGACACATTGTACAAGACATTATGTTGAAAAACGAACTTTACAACTTTGGCGGGGGGGGGGAAGGGGTGGGAAGGGGAGGGAGATGGAAAGGATGGGAAGGGGAAACAAAGGAGGAGGCAACAATGCTTGATAATAAATGTACTCATTACCTTGCTCATGTAATTATAGCCCCTCTGTATGGTATTTTCACAATGTTGGTGAGAACATGGTGTCTTCCAGTTGGATGATAGTACAAAATCTGTATTAGAGCATTGTGGAGGGAAAGCAGAAGGAAAGCTCTTAGAGAACTCACACACCGTTGATGTCGGTCGGTAGTGGTGGTAGCATTGCCAGATGTAGAAGACAGCCTCTTTAGAGCCCTTGCAACATAGGCCCTAAAGCTCCCACTGCCCAGAGCAGACATAAGTTATGAAAACCAAACTCCCTCTACAGAAAAGAAGTTCCCTTTGTTTGGTGTTTAAGTAACATCCCAGATTGATGAAGCAGATACAAGTCAGGGCAATGCATTTAGAAGACTTTTGTTGTTGTCGTTGTTATGTGTTTTTTTGAGAGTAGGGATTTTCAACTCCAAGTGGGTGTTCATGGTCTGAGCTAGAAAATGCCAAGTCCATCTCCTAGAGATGGAAATAAAGCAATAATAGGAACAGGTCAAGGTCTAGAGCAGGATGAGGTCCTAATTCCAAATAAGCCATAGCAGATGGTTTGTGAGGGAGGGACTAAGTATGGAGATACCATCTGTCTTCAGAGGACAGTAAGAATAGTCACACAAAAATGAACAACTTGTTTTTCCTCTGGCTTGGGAATGTTTCAGTATTGATGTCTCTGGATTTTTGAAAAACAAATAGGTAGTTTGTTTAAAGAATACTGAAAGACACAGAAGCAGTATTTTGTCCTCAATCTAAAAAATGGCAGGGAAACAGAAAGGGACTCAAGCACTTAAGGGCTTGTCCTATCTATGACTACAGCAAGTAGAAATACATCACATGGATATGCTTAGCCATCCAGAGAACATGCCTACACATCACCAGATGCTTGAAACTGGAAAGCGTTTCTTGATGAGAATTAAAGTTCTAATATGTGGAAACTTCAAATAACAGAGAAAGAAGAAATGTTTCCTGGTATACTGCAATGAGAAGAAATGGGAGAAACCGTTTTTTAATCAATGATTTTACAACACTGTTCTAAAGAGAGAACCAAGCACCTTATTAACACGATGCTGTAGAACATGTTGTAGAACAATGTCAACGTATAAACATTCTTTGTAATCTTAAAAGCACTATATCAACAGGGTTTTTAATTATCCTTCATTTGGTTGTGACTAGGAAGTTACATAATGTAGTATCCTGACAGAATAACACACTTTGTGGATCCCTCCAAATAGCTACTTATTTTAAATATAACCTCTGGTTATTAAAGCTTTTCCTAGGCATATATTATTTCAAATGCATCTAATATTTCTGCTGAGGTGTTATATGAATTATTTCATGCAACACTATAGACATTATGCTTTACTGCATATACATTTCTATTTTGCTCACTAGTATGTTATGTATTACAAAATAGCAACTTGCCATAATAGTTTATAAGATCAATATTTTGAATTTGAAATGTAAATCAATTCCTAGATACCTAGTCACTCCCTAACAACCTGATGATTTTCCGTTGTGAGGAGGTAAACTCTTAACTATCATCTGGAAATAAAACCACCTCCCCAAACCAGGCCACCTATCACACTGAGAACTTGACAGTATTTACCTTTTATAAATATGGATGGTCCAAAATAAAAGCCAAATTACTAGTGGATAATTGGAAGC
Organism: Dipodomys ordii; assembly: GCF_000151885.1. Lineage (NCBI taxonomy): Eukaryota > Metazoa > Chordata > Mammalia > Rodentia > Heteromyidae > Dipodomys > Dipodomys ordii. Next base: position 2,614,012 of record NW_012267373.1, on the reverse strand, counting down.
TTATCTATAGGACATAAAAAGTTTATCATTCTATAAAATGATCCAAAGTAATTTTTTTCAGACAGTTCTGCTTTTGAGTAAGTGAGGAAACAATTCTGAGTAGTCTCTGCACCCAACAGAGAAAAATCTCCAGCCTGCCTCTGGTAGACACTGTCTTGGGGAGTAACAAGCAGAGGTGATGTACAATAGAAAGACACAGTTGGATAATCAAAACAGAACTACCTTCTACACATTTCCAGTGGAGAAAGGTAGCACATTATTAATAATGTAACCATAAATATTTTCAACTTCTCCAAGTGAAAGAACTGTGTAGAAAAATATGTGCTTTAACAAAAAAGAAAAGAAAAAAATAATAAATACCACCAATGGATTTTTTAAGATGGCAGATAAGAGCACTTAATAAAACACATGTCAAGCAAAATCCAGGCCAGGATCATTTGAGATAAAATAGTCTTATTATCATGCAATCTATAAAAGATTAATGAAAACTTTAATATAAAGCATCAATGGGGCTGGTTGCATGCTGACCTTACCTTGTTTTTTTAAGGACTTCGGCAGTTTTAAGCAAGAAAGATTAGCTTTATTCAAGAAACTTTCTTTTTCTTCCAAAATTTGTTCACTTTTAAGGAAATATAGATATATGAGCTTTTCGCTTAACATATAATGCAGTTATTCATATATAATTGTCCATAAAACTCCTTGAGAAGTCTATTAATCTCTTCAGTATCCATGAATTTAATACCATAATTGTTCTTAACAGGAGCTACAATAGAAGAACTGCTTGCCTGTTTTCTTGCTAATAACCCACTAGCTTTATGACGATTGAAATAAAGCCAGTTCTCCTAGCAATAAAGGTGAGGGTGACCCCGAAGAATTAAGTAATTGCCTTCACAGCCTATTGATCTTTTACTTGAGGTCTTTTAGGTCTGAATATTTTCTCTTTACTAATAGAGCATCACATTTCTTGGTCACTAAGAGCTTTATCTAGAGTTGAAGGCATATAGTTGGTGAAATAGAAAAGAATACCGTATTAAAACAGGCTTTGGCTTAAAAGTTCATTCAGTTCTGGACAAGATCACATTTTCTACTACAAAATACAGAGTATGTAGCTTATCAATCAGTAATTTATTCATTCAACCACCTGTGTTGAAGGGCTGTTAGTTGTTAGACCTGTGGATCTGGAACTTCTCTCTACAAGGAAGTAATTTCCAAGTTAATAAGACCTTATATTCTACTTTCATAGTCAACAGTAAGTACCTAATAAATTCTTACCAATCATATTCAACCTCATTAATTAACTGAAGGTGATATAGCCAAAAGTTGTAAGTATTTCTGTGTTAACTTTTTCACTATTTATTGTCTCCTTGTTTGCTCAAGAACATGAATGTTGTTTTCAGAAATTAATAGAGTATTCTGAAGGTGATCAAATTTGAATGACTCTATTCTTGATAAGTCAACCCAAGAAAAGAAATTAAGGGTGGACATAGACATGTTGGCTAGTTTGAAAGTAGAAATTACTGGCACCAGAAAGACATTTGAATATTTTGCCTTTACATCATCCCTATACTTTCTTGGTCACCAGCTTCCCAATGCCGTCAGTGCTATTACCAGGAAAGACAACCAAAACCTATCCCTTATTCATTATTTCTATAAATCAGGGATGTGCTGCAAATCTGACACATTTAAGATGTTAGGTATATGAAATATTTTGAAGATAGTATTGTCCTCAAGAGGGTTATTGGTATTTTACATCCATGAAAAGACTTAATTTTGCAACTTTAAACAAGAATGAAAGATGTTTCTCTTTATGCATTTATTTTTTTAGAATCAAATAAGAACATACTGCTGTAGTAAAGTTGCCTGAAGCAGTGACAGCCTATAAACATAATAAATGAAAAAAGGCTAACGTTTTTAAAATATAAAACAATGTTGTTCATAGCTTATCAGCCATGTACTGGTTGTTCAATGAAAATTACGAGAACTAACTTCTTATCTGCCAATGCTAGAGGCTGTTTTTGTTAAGGATCAGTATTTCCTAACTACCATTATGACAGGACATATAGTCCAAACAGTTTAATAACCCATTCATCATGTTAATTGCTTCTCCATTGTGATGATCTATTTTGTTAATTGAATAATAATTCAAGTAAACTGCCCCCCACCACCACCCAAAAAAAAAAAACACTTGGGCAACAGATTTGGAGTTTTCTTGTCTCTGAGCATTGCCAATGATTTGGATGAAGTCTGGCTATGTTCTCCCTCCCTCTCCTCCCTTCATTAAGAGTAGACTAAAACAACCTTTAGTTGAGTGTTTTGTGTGGGACATTAATTTGGCCATAAAGGAAATCTGCTTTGTTCCCATGGCTTGGCCCACTGACTACCTTCCCTCAAAGGATCTTCCAAAATTCACCAGTCCAGTTTCCAGCCCAGAATCTCAATCTAAATATGGAAGGCTACTCTCCCACCCTCCCAGGTGATATGCACCTGAGAGAGGGACAGAAGACTAGTTCAAACAATAGGCTCCTGGAGCCAAACTTGTGCTATAAACTCGAACCTGAGAGCTCCCTGCGACCCTGCCCCCTAATCATGACCCCACATACATGTCTCTGTTCCCTGCTGCCATTACACCAAGCCTCCTGTCTCCTAACTCTCCTCAGGTCACTATGGCGTCCTCTTCAACTTTCCATTAAAGTTGGTCTGGTCTGCGGAGGTCATTTTTCTGCTTTTTCTTTATTCTAATACCCTTATTACTCAATTTCCTAACGGGCCTGACCTTTGAATAATAGTGATCCAGTAAAGTACTAGATATTACTTATGTTAGGATGATCTGCCTTTCTTTTTTTAAAAACAATAATGCTTTTCCAGATATTTCTAAATATTTTATAACAGCATGACTTTACCTTGGTAATAAAAGCCATTATTAAAGGTCTACCTTTTCCAAAAAAAAAAATCCCTCAAGGGAAAAAAAGAATTTAACCACTTATTTTGATGAGAACAACCCAGTAGGAACTAATAATAGAAATTTGGCAAAATATATGACGGATGTCAAGAAGTCTATTTCATTTAGGTCTTCTTTAAAGAGGAATATGAATAATACATATTCTGAGATCACAGGGTATATTTTTTATCACTTTGCAATGATAAAATTTTATTAATGGGGACATAAAGAACTATAACAGCATGTCAAGGAGTGTGGATGTAATCAAATTAATAGAGATTATTTCACAATAGTAATAAATCAGAGAGAACCTTACTAATCTTGATTTTATTGTTTTCCTACATTTTTATGTGGGATGTAGGATGTAGGATTCAAAGGTTGCCATTCTAACAATATCTCAGAGAAATATTTCTATCAGAGAAAGGTCATTAATATTGATACTTTTGCATTGAATCCAATTGAAAAAATAGAATACTGAACTTTGTCTCTTCTGTAAAGGACAGAACACAGTACCTAAATGCAGGAAATAGACAAAATCTTTGTTCTCTAGATCCTGCAGGCAAAAAGTGGGGAATGACATGTAAGCAGTGAAACTCAGAGTGTGAGACTATCAATAAAAAAGACCACAGAATGCAGCAGAAATGTTTTTGAAAGGAAGATCAATTACAATTATAATCGCCCTCTCAAATTTGGATTAAGTTATAGTATTTAAGGGGGTTTTAAAAGTCTGTGTAAGATTTCTGTATTCATAGCTGAGAAATATTTTAGATAGCTCATTTCAACAAATTTAGCTTGGAAATGAAGGTTAAGTAAAATAACATATGTGAATTTATGATTCAGAATGCCCAACCTTTGTGACATTCTGATTTTACAATTTTTTTTGTCTTTTTGTAGAGTACTCTAAAAGATGCAAGAACTGTTTGCAGTCAGGAATTAGCATCTCTATTTTATAGCTGGGTATTAGAGACACAGCCAAACTGAAACACAGAGAGGAAATTTGCCAAAGGCCATTACACCAATAAATGTTCAATCCATATAAGAACTCCTTATTGCTGCCTCTCTACCTAAGTATATATGGACCATAATCCTGTCTTTCCTAAATTGTTTTCCCATTTCCACTGTATTGATTCTTGTCTTTCTGTACTATGTGGAAAGTTATAGAGAATTAAAATTTCAAAAGAAGAGTTAAAATATCAGAAGGAAGATCATTTTGTCATCCATAAAAATGTAATTAAAAACATTTTTCTTAGGTCCACTTCATGGATTAAATGAGGTAACGAGGATGAAAGAATACAATTGTTCACCTAGTGTATTTCTTCTGTATCTGAGTCTCTATGAATAGGAATCAAGTTTTTATGACATTGCTTATAAAATGTCATATTGTTCCCTTGTATAATTAATAACTTGATAGATAAATGTGAACAAGATTTACCAATATCATACCTATGGGAAAATTGCTAAATTCTAGAAATTAAAAGACCTTAGTAAAATGCCACAAGAAGAATGTATTCCTATGAGTTTCTTCATGTAAACAGCTAATGTTGACTAATTTATTCTGCTCCCATTCATAGTTGATCATATATTTAATGCTCATCCCCTTAAAATATTACAATTTTCCTGTTCCACATTAAAAATAATGTTCTGACCAAAAATATTAAGAAAAACAATCTAAAATTACATCTCCTTTACTATTTGTGGGTTAGCAAACTGTTCTGGCAGCTGTGCACACTATTATTTGAAATATTTTGCATATAAATTTAATACTGGCTTGCATTTAAATATTTAAACTTTTATGTCTCACAAATAGAATTCAGTAAAACATATTAAGCCACATTCCTTCCTTCCAATTCTTAAAACCATTGTAAAACAGGACTTTCTCTCTTGACCTTCATAGTTTAGTTCTCCAATATTATAACACAGAAATATGCAATTTCTGTTTCATGCCTTCATTTTCTTCATACCATGGCTATAATCACTTTGGTCTCCACCATCTTGATAGGCCAAATATACTGTGCCTTTCCACCTCCCCTATATACTCTGTTCGAGCATGCATCAGTGTGTTCTCTGAAATTAATGAAAACTCCTATCCCTACACGTTCAAAAAAAAAGGATAAATTTGACCCAGAGAAAAGCATAGAGACCACAGAGGAATGACTACTGCACAAATCAGAACAGTGTTACTGTCATAGGATGAAGCCATGGACCTGAGACACTAGCACTGAATTGGGGATCTTGGAAGAGAGCTCAGACTGGCAGGACATTTATCTGTCCATGGAACTAACTGCAAATGGAAGGAAATTAGATTCCTACTGCTTGTGAACAAATAACATGGCCTCATAATCAAACATCACCAAACACACAGTGAAACAAGCCACCTTTTCTATCACGCTAAGAAACCAACAAGCAACAAATTTTATAAGAAATGTTTGAAATGGTTGAAACATCACAAAATTGACAGTATTTACAAATATAACGATTTTTGAAATAAACAGAAGCATAAAAGAAGCAAGCAATGGGGAATAGTGAAAAACATATTGAACCGATTTGTACAAGTGAAAAATAGGATTTTATAGTTAAAAGTCACCCTTGAAAGGTATCTCACAAATGTGTGATCCTTTCCAGTTCCATTTCCACCCTGCACTGGTGTCCCACTAATTTCTCAGGAGAGAGAGGCGGAGACAGAGAGAGAGAGAGAGAGAGAGAGAGAGAGAGAGAGAGAGAGAGAGAGAGACTGGAGGGTATCTATGTGTATCTTTGTGTCTGTGTGTCTGTGTATGGTAATGATAGGGGTAAAATGCAGAGCCTCATGCTTACTTGACAAGTACCCTATTACTGAGCTATACCCCAACTCATAACGATAGTTTAATAAAAGAGTACACAGTAGTGTGGTGAGCCAGCAAAATGCCACATTCCCAGACTGCAGCATGCGTTTTCCAGCTGCTTGGAGCATTGATACTCTAGAGGTGCCTATGAGTCCTTCTCTTCAACTTGTCCTTCACTGAAAAGATACTTCCAAAGGTCACATCCCTTCCTTGGAGCTGCTCACACTTAATAACCTGCTGGTGACAAAATATAAAGACTAACCTGCTTTGCTCCAATTTGAGACATCTTGAAGGGTTATCCCAGCTGGAATAACCATAGGGTTGGCTGAGATCTTTGTTATAACTGCACTTCAGTTCAACTGCTCTCTAAGCCCAGGCTGATTTTCTTCATTCTCTCAACAGCTATTGATTCTGAGAGCATTAAATGAACTGATGACCTGCATACAAATATCTGTCTCAAAGTATATTCTCCATGGAGCCTAAATTGTCATAGGATGAAAACTATTCTCCATACTTCAAGTCTCAATTCACTGCTTTCTAGCCTAATCTTCACAGTTCACTACCTTATAATCTTGTTTTAGATCTGACAAAAATCTTCAATATTTTCCCATTACCTGCCACAAAACATTGCCAACCAAGATGGCGTCTAAATAAGTAGCAGGTGGGAAATAAAATCAGCCTGGATATGCTGGTCAAAGGGATGATTCTAATACCAGGAAGGACAGAGGGGAACAACACACGACTTTTATAACACTACTAAGTACTTATGCATTGTGGACTCTCTTTTGTCATTTAAGACCCTAACTGAAGTGTAGCCACCATCTTGTCATTCTAACACTACACTTATACACCATATTCCTTTTCCCAGATCACTCCATCTATTTGCTCATGTTTGTTTCCAGTTCTGATCTACATCCAAGGAAAAGAGTTTACCAATTCCAAATACTAGTTTCTACCAAGTATCCATTAGCACCAAACTAATTCCCTCTTTCTATAAAATCATTTCTTGGTCAAAAAAGGTGAAAGTAATGACTGAACCAGTGGCATACTGACACAACTTCCTACAGCTTTACAAGAGTCGACTGTAAAGTTCGTTTTTCGACATAACGACTTGTACATCTCATTGTTGCAATGGGTTCACCTGTATCCCTAGTTAAGGGGGGAGGATTCAGTAGGGGGAGGGGAGGAGTATGGGAAGGGATGGGAAGGGGAAACAAAGAGGAGGCCAACAATGCTTGATAAGAAATGTACTTGTTATCTTGCCCATGTAATTGTAACTTCTCTGTATGGTATTCTCACAATAAAAAAAAAAGAGTCAACTATAAATTTTAAGGAACTTTTATCGATAGCTTAGTATCATATTAGTCCTTGAATTTAACTATGATCAGGCTATTTTCAATAAAGAAATAATTAAATACTACAAATGAAGTGTTTCCTGAAAGAGCTAGTTGTTAAGCCTTTACCAAGCTACCACTAAATTTCTCCTTCCCTTCACCTAATTTGATGCTCCAGCTCATTTAGCTGTGAACACAAAACGTCTTTCTGGTATACAAGTTATGGTTTCCATAGCATCCCAAATAATATCACTTTATTATATGGCAGAGAATATTTTTACCAACTCAGGAATGTTTTTCACCACTTCCTTTTCCATAGTGTTTTGTAAGCACTATGAGTCCTTCAGATTCTTCTTCCACAGAGAGTACAAGGGAATTTTTTTAAAAGCAAGGACTTAGTGACCATAAAGATTATTTTTATTTCAAAACACACACACACACACACACACATTCTTTATAGAGTAGTCCTATTCCCCTTATCCACAGTTTTGCTTTAATTATCCAGTTTTGTTTTAAGTAGCCTGGTGTTAACTAGGGTTTGAAGCTATTAGCTGAAAATTTTTAGAAAGACACATTCCCAGGTTCAAAACTGCACACATTCTGAGTAATGTGATGAAATCCTGTGCCATCCTACTGTGTTTCTCTCCATATGGGAATCACCTTAGTCCAGCATCTCCATGAGTCGGTGCTGCCTGCACATGCATCATCTCGATTTTCTAGGCAACTGTTCCAGTCCTGTAGAGCTCGAAGATAAGCAATACTTATTTTACTGAATCATGTGACTTCTAATCATCAGAGTAGTGAGTGACATTAGCAATTCAGATATGCCCAGCAAGACAAACTTCATTAAAGTGGAAAGTACAATGAGGCATTTAGAAAGAGAGATAATAAATTCATATAATAGTTATCATAGCATGTTGTTTTAATGATTTTATTATTAGTTATTGCCATTATCATACTATGTCTAATTTAAGGATTAAATTTTATCATGCATATGTGTACACTGGGAATTCATAGTGGATATATGGGACTTTGTCCCATTGAAAACTTCACATGTATATTGAGAGTCTTAAACTGTATCACCTATTTTTTAAGATGATAACTAAAATTTACACAATTACCCATAAGTATTTTCCTATATTTTTATTGTGGTCATCATACCATAAGATTTTCTCAAATGCAATATTAGAATACTCTACAAATTTGAGGTTATACTCTGTAAATCACTTTTGTAATAACGATTTAAATGTTTTGATAACTTATTTATTTGCATGAACATTTATTTCTTAGTTAATAACTAAGGCTTCCTTGAAAAGAACATTTTTCCAAAACACATTCCATAAAATTTATGACACAGATATGTTTTCCTTAATTATTCTCCTAAAGATGTCACTTATCATATTTCTGTTTTATACTTTTGATGCTTAAAAATACATTTCCAGTATATTAATGGCATTGTTTTTTTAAATAGTATCTTTATTATCTTTAATACGAAGGAATTTATAAATACAATGCATCTTGGTCAGTGTCACCCCTTTCAACAACCTCACCGATCCCTCCCAATGTATCCCTTTCTTCACTTTTCTTAAATTTAGTAGGATATATATTGAATTTTTGACTGTGTTCTCACCCTGCCACCTTCTCTTCATTCACCTACTCCCTCCCTTTGACACAACCCCAGCCCTTTTAGTAACTGTTTCCTAGTGTTTATTTTGTCCAACTATGACTTGCCTTTCTAAGTAATTATGCTGTTTGATTTCTCTCCTAAATGTACCACATTTCAATTAATACATTTATGTGCACTTGCTTACTACCCAAGATATTTACTTATATATTCATGAACCAATTCTAGCTTTCACATATGAGGAAAAACATGTAAACTGTCTCTTTGGTCCCTGACTTACTTCACTTAACATAATTTTTTCTAGGTCTTTGTAAATGATGTAATGTTATTCTTCTAGTGGATGATTAAAGTTCCATCCTCTCTGTGTGTCTATGTATCTCTGTCTCTATTTCCATATATACATATATATCACATTTTCTTAATCCATTAGTCCATTGAGAGACATCTGGTCCAATTCCACATCTTGGCTTTGGCGCACCGTGTTGCAATGAACACATAATTTTGCTGGTGTCTGTTCTGTACCCCATTTTGTAAACTTTTGAATAAATATCCAGGAGTGGAATTGCTAGATCTTCAGGTCACTTTATGTTTAGTTTTTTGAGGAACCCCCATCCTGCTTTCTAAAGTGCTGGAACAAGTTTGCATTCCCACTAACAGAATTTGGTTTCACTTTTGCCCACACGCATGCCAGCAGCCGTAATTGTTTGTATTCTTAATATTCTTTACTTATTGTTTAAAAGAATCACTACAAAAACAACAGTTCACTTCAGTTATTAGGGTCTTCCAAGAGAAGGGGGAAAATAAAGAGAGCATTCTTCCTTGCTTTTTGCTGACACTGTATGTACACTGTGGCTGGTAGCTGCTGAGACAGGAGACATCCTGCATATCACTTTGGATTCGTGAGCCTTGTCAAGTAAGATGCTGTTGCTCTGCCGCAGGCTCCAGGGCTATGTACTGTCAGCACTCTTTCACACTGCTGGGTCAGCACTGCAAAAGCCACTATTCCTTATCCCTTGAGATCAGCAGGCTGAGCCAGCTAACAGGAGAGCCCTGTGTGACTTAGGAAGCCAGTGCTGGCTTATGGGCTGCAGACACCCTGGCATATCTTAATTAGTTCTTCTGACACTTACTGTATTACCCCTCACACATGCTGCCCTCTACCCTTAAATGGCCTAAATCCCTACATGCTCACTCTCCTTATCCGAAGTTAAAGAGTTTGTAAGATGCACAGAGGATATTACCGTGTATATATTTTAAAGGTTTTTTTTTTTTTAGCTCTGTTGTCACACTGCCATGTTGATTAAATCCGTGGTAGAGCAAGATGCTGCTTTAGAGTACTCTACTCCATGGTTTAATTGAAAGGATGGATAAGCATTGGATCATTTGGGATTCAAATATGAACAAAAATGATGTGGGTTAAAATTACCATATGTGCTAAAGGATCACTAAGCTAGAAAGTTCTTACATCTCACTTCCAGAGTGCAATATAGAGCTATATTTTTCCTCTGTTAAGGGCAATAAAGATAAAAAGAGGGAAAGGTGTGTGTGTGTGTGTGTGTGTGTGTGTGTGTGTGTGTGTGTGTGTGACAGCGAGAAAAAAGGAGAGAGAGAGTTTTAGGGTAGGAAGTGGAGGAAAAAAGAAGAAGCAAGCACAAAACTGGGTCAAAAAGCGAGAACAACTAACATTTTTTGTTAAGTTCTACATCTATATTTGCTCTGATACTTTTATATCATTTTTGGCAAGTGATTAAGTCACTGGCTTTCTCTTGCTGCACATTGCAGATATTTTTCTTTAGCTCTGCTCCTCAGAATAAGGGTAGGAGAATTAAGATACCATGACAGATAAAGATATGAGACATCTGACACAGTGAGTTATCTATGTCCCCAGGAATATTACTGGTAAAGACATTCCTATAAACACAAATCTGTGCATTTCCACCTTCAGCTCTCACATATGAAGAACTTGGAAAGCCTCACCCTCACTGTCCCAAGGGGAAAAAAAACAGATAAACTGAGAATCAATGACTTATAGGTCCATTAGAAAGTAGAAACCAGCTTAAAAGACTGGAGAAGCAGATACGTGTGGCGAGTTGCCTTGGAGATCTGATTATGTAGAGTTGCTTGAATATATAAACACATCATTTAACAGGCTTTTAGATGAATCAGAAGAATCATCGGATGGCATAGTCTATACTATTACAGGTTTTGCCTCCAAAATTCCCTTCAAAAATAACTAAGAAATAAATACCTCCTAATTCTAGCAAGAAAAATAAAAAGTAATTGTAGTAAAATACACTTGAACGTTCTCTATTACATGTCTCCTCTCCAAGGGAAGGTTTTACCTGAGAACTTTCTCAGTTGAGAGAAAGACATTCTCCCTACTTAAGTCTTCTCTAGGTTCATGTCTCATCCTAAAAAATCAAATACATTAGACTCCACAGGGGTGAAGACCCTCAGGGACATAGTTTGGGAATTTTGCACACAATGAAAAGGTTAAATTGGAATGGGAGTAGGGAACTTTTCTATATACTATTAGAGATACAGAACCCTAAGTCCACAGAGCAAAAGATTTTTGAGTACCTTCTTTCCACATTGATATCTCATACTGCCACATCAATAGAGCTTGCATACAATGATAGTGTATATTGAAAGAGATGGAAGACCCAAGAGATGAGCCCAAAGTCAAAAAAGCAGACAAAATCAGGAATCTGAAGCCTTTGGCAGCCACAGAAAACATTAAATATAACTCAATTTGTGACAGATTAACACAAATTCTAACACTGAAGAGCTATTTACAGAAGCTCCTATGTACAACATAGCTTTCAACAAAAAAAAAAATTACAAAGCATGCCAAAGACAGGAAAATGCAGTCTAGGAAGCCAAGAAATCATTGAAAAATGGCTATGATACATACATTAGCCTGAGAATTTAAAATAACAGATTACTTTATTTGCACTCTAATAGAAACATAGGATATATGCAAAATAGAAAATGAAAGCAGAGATATAGAAATTCTCAGAAAAAATTAGCACTACAAAATAAACCACATTGTGACACAAATGAGCTCATCAGTAGAATCAACACAGGCAAAATCCAGTTGTCTTGAGGCAGTATTAATAGAAACTGGCTTAAACTATAGACAAAAAGTTATAAAAGGAAGAGGAAAAAAACTGAAAGATGTCATTTGTAGGTGTGTGTGTGTGTGTGTGTGTGTGTGTGTGTGTGTGTGTGTGTGTGTGTGTGTGTTGCTAGAATTGGAATTCGAAAGCTAGAATTGGAATTGCTAAGCAGTTGTTCTGCTACTTTAGCTACAACCTCAGCTCCTTTGTATTTTTAGTTAATTTTTTATGTGGGGCCTCAAATCTTTGCCCAGAGCCAGCCTAATATATTAGAGATTGGGTAATCACCAGATGCTCAAATAAAAGTAAATAGGGAAGGAAGAAACAAGAACCAAGAACAATTACATGAGTATAAAAAATGGTATTGGTTTAACTATATTACTTTAAATCACCTTATGAGTGATGTAAATAAACCAATTTAAAAGCAAGGATTCTCAAAATGGGTAAAATATATACTGAAATGTAAATTGTCAACAAGAATCCCACACTGTATATGAACAAAGGTTAAAAGTAAAGATATAGAAAATATATCCCCTGTTCATCTTAATTACAAAAAAGCTGGAGTTACTATTTAATTTCAAGAAAAGTGAATTTCAAATCAAGAAAAATTATCAGTGATAAAGTGCGATAATGATGGAGTGAAGATGCCAAGAAGATACACCAATTTTAAATGTGTATGAACCTAACAATAGAGTATAAAAAACCTGGGCAAAAAAAAAAAAACGGACACAACCAAAAGGAGAAAGACATGGCTATCATTGAAGAACTCAGTATCTATCACTTAGTAATTGATGCATCTAGTAGGCAGAAAATCAGTAAGGAGAGAGTTGATCTGAACAATACTATCAATCAATTTGAGCTAATTGACATTTATAAACTACTCCATCAACAACTGCAGTACACACATCTTCAAAAGCTCAACAGAGGACGTCCATCAAAATAGACCACATTGTGGGTCAGAGAACATCTTAACAAATTTAAAAGAACAGAAATTGTACAAAGCATGTTCTCATACTGATTAGAATTAAACTAGAAATCAATAACAAAGATAAAGCCAGGTAACCTCCATAGATCAGGAAACTAAACAACACAGCTTGAAATACTTTATGGGTCAAAGAGGCAATCTGCAGAGAAACTAAAAAAAAATGAGTTAATTGAAAAGGGGAATTTAATTTATTAAAAGAAGTGGGATATGCTGGGTACCAGTGGCTCGTATCTGTAATCTTAGCTATGCAGCAAGCTGAGACTTAGAGACAAAGTCATCCAAGAAGAAAAGGTCAAGAAATTCCATCTCCAATTAACCACCAAAAACTCAGATGGGAGGCATGGCTAAATAATAAATGACTAAGAAAGCCCGTGCCCAAAGTTCAGCTCCAGTGGCTCACATCTGTAATCCTAGCTACTCAGAAGACTGAGATCTGAGGATCTAGGTTCAAAGCCAGCCCATGCGAGAAAGTCTGTGAGACTCTTATCTCCAATAAACCACACACACACACACACACACACACACACACACACACGTGATAGAGCACTAGCCTTGAGCAAAAGAAACTCAAGGACAGCACCCAGCTCTTGAGTTGAAACCCCAGGATTGGCACAAAATAAAAAAATAGGAGCTGTGCCAACACAAGGCCCTAAGGAGCTAACATGCACTCAAAAATGTACTGAGAGGGCTGGGAAAGTGGCTCAGTGTTAGGGTGCTTGCCTCCCATGCATGAGGCCCTGGGTTCGATTCCTCAGCACCACATAAGCAGAAAAATGTCAGAAGTGGGAATGTGGCTCTAAGAGCACTAGTCTTGAGCTGGAATGCTGAGGAACAGTGCCCTGGCCCAGAGTTCAGGTCCCACAACCAACAAAAAAAAAATGTACTGAGATACAACAAGGATGGGGATTAAATTTAAAAAATGTATAACAGTAAATGCATAGTTAGGAAACAAAGATCTAAAATTAGTCATCACAAAGAGTCAACCTTAAAACATTGATTGGAATGAAGAAAGTCCGAGACCAAATGTAAAATGTAAAAAAAAAAAATCTCACCTTATTAAAACTATATGAAATGACCTCACTAAGTGGGAGGGGTCAAGAAAGAGCAGGGCACATGGTAATTTGAAATGAGTGGCATCTATAAAACTAAAGATTAAAGAATTAGGAATAAACACTGTATTCTAATAGAGTAAATTATTCCCTATACAGATACAGGTCTGTAATAGTGATACTGCTTTACATATGTTTTGAAGTGAATAATTAAAAGGAAATAGAAGGTAGGAGCCAGAATTTTTGCTGTTAGTGTAGGAGTTTATAGTTGAGCAAGAAGTTGGGCTTGAATAACCCAGGAGTTAATAAATTAAGAATGTGCTATGTCAACATGAATGAATTAAGTTTATACTTGCCTTATCTTATGGATATAGATGATCAATATATATCAATATATGTGCATATATACATACTTTATTATATATTTTACACTATGAGCTGAAAGATCCTATAACCAAGACTGTCCCAACATTAACAAGAGCACTTAATTTCCATGTTATTTCTGATCCTGTTATCAAATACAAGGAATCAGACTGCTTTGGAAAAACAATTGAATTCAGGACTGAGGCACAGATATACAAGATGAAGCCAAGAGCATCTTGTATTTCCAGAAAACAAAGTCTCCAAAGGAAATTTTTTGAAAGAACAAGGATAGACACATGTCCAAAAGTGACAGATTGGCCAACTAACCAGGCTTTCATTAGCTGTGACCACAAAATAGATAAAGTACTGGATTATAGTTCAAAGTATCCATAACACCTAAAATAATTAAATATTAAAGAGAAAATAAATCATTCGTCCACCTCTCTGCATTCAGATAAATACCCTACCTTCAAAACTGAGAATCATTACTGCTTTACACTTTGTGCAATTCCCAATGAGTGCAGAATAAATGGTGTAAGGTGCTTGTTTAAAAGGACCTCATTCAGGTGAACAAGGTTGATCAATATCAGCAGTGATGAGCAGGCTGATACTGATCAGACCCTTCAAACAAGATCTTAACAGTTGTGTCATTTCCCCCAAAAACTCACAACACTAGTCTAAGCATGACAAATCCCAGTTAAGTGACATAGCTATAAAATGCCTGATCAGAAGAACCTCTCTAAAATTCATAGTTATCAAAAAAAGGAGTTTCTGGGATATTGCTGCAAAAGTAAAAATTACGCATCATAAAATTTAGTCAAAGAAGATTAGTCAGTAAGTGACAAAAGCAACAGGATGCCATGAAAGGAAAGGGTAGAGGAATAATATAATAATATTTTTAAGTACTGGGAGGCAGTGGGGAGGAGATTGCTAATCAGTGGCATAGATTAAGCACAGAGAAATGTTCTTGAGTTTGTTCTTGTGTTTGTCATTGGTCCCTCTGTGTTCTCTAACAGAGAGTGATCAAAGTTAGATCTGACCGTGTCACAGGGACTATGAGATAGGGACATGATTTCTTCCCATATTTATAATTTCAAAGAAATGGTACTTAGATTCTTGCAAAAGACATCCTCTAGTTATACAATTTACAAGAGTCTGGGAAATATCTATATACCTTTCAAGGGGGCAGAAAATTAATTTAAACTTGCAACTTTTCTAAAGTGAATATTCTAAGAAAAGAGACTTTAAAAACTGTCTGAAATTTAGTTAAACAGAGGGAAACATTAAGCCAGGCTGGTTGTATTAAAGCCAAGAAGAGCTTAAGGAGATATGATAACTAAATTTATTGTACTACTTCAGACAAGAGCCTAGAAAATACAACCATAATTTTCACTGAATAAACTAGGAAACTAGGAAAATCAAATGGAGGATTTAGATTGTGAAAGATGGGGAAGAATGATGTAAAGGGATAATAATAATCAAAATGCATTGTACTGATATGCTGAGTGGCAACCCTTTTGTATAACTAAAGACAATAGATATAAGATAAAAATAAAAATACAAAAAATGTTAAAAGACAAAAATATGTGAAGGGAAAGACACTCCTGCATGCAGTCATGCACATGAGCGTGTGCGCATGCATGGCATCAGGCATGAATTCAGGACTCATCTGCTCACTGAGGTTTCTTGCTTATTTCTGGCACTCTACCACTTGTGCCATGTCAATAGCTCTGTATTTTGCTGGATAATTGGAGATAAGAGTCTTATATGCCTTTCTGCCCAGTCTGGCTTCTAATTATAATCCTCCAGTCTTAGCCTCCTGAGTAGCAAAGACTATGATGTGAACCACCACAGCTTGGCTTCAATAAAAAAAAAAGCCCTTAAAAATTCAAACAACACATATAAACTTTGATAAAAACATTGGTACACACTCAACATTGGTACATTAATTATGACAAATTTACTACATTAACATAACATATTGCTAGCAAAAGAATTGAGTGTGGGGCTTATGGGAATTCACTATCTTTATAATGTTCTGTAACAGAACATTTTAAAATAAAAAGTTTATTAAAAAATAATAACTTCCCCCGTTCTGGGCCTGTGGATCTGATTTTCTTATTGTTTGAGAAAGCATTTGTTTTATGACAGCAATAACTATCACAGCCACAAAAAACAAATAATTGAAGTTGTTCCTCATGCGGCAGTGAGTCGGACTATTCTTTCATAAGTGGAACTCTAGAGGAAACTGGCCCTTTGTGGATCATTGAAGCCTTGTTTAAAGTAATCACTAAGAAAAAAAAATAAACCTCATCCCAGGAGCAGCATGTGTTAATTCTGGGGTTTGGAGATGTTGGGAGGAAATAGTGGCCAATGATAAGCTGTGTTTCCCACTTCATCCCACCTGTAGGAGAGACATCCAGGAATCACACCAAGACTGCTGCCTGTGCTGATGCTCAAGTATACTGTACACTCCCTCTTTGGGGAAAGATCAGAGAAGATGGAGAGATACTGCTATGTTACCTTGCTAGATAATTATGTTGGCGGAGCCAGCTGTGAATACACTGTGAGGAATATTAAGAAAAAGAAGACATGCAATGATCACTAAGCTTGAGCCAAATGAAGTAATAGATGTTTGTGTAAAATGCCTCTCACACTGGCTGGATGAGTCTGAGTGAATCTAGGTTGCCTCGGAGCTTCAGGGCTCAGCAATTTACTAATCACTTGAAAAGTTGAACAGAAGCGGAAATAAGAATGGCCAATAGACACATAAAGAAATGCTCAACTTCTCTAGCCATAAAAGAAATGCAAATCAAAACAACATTGAGATACCACCTCACCCCAGTTAGAATGGCTATAATCAAGAACTTTAATAACAACAGATACTGGAGGGGATGTGGCCAGAAGGGAACCCTACTGCATTGTTGGTGGGAGTGTTAACTTGTCCAACCACTTTGGAAAGTAGTATGGAGGTTCCTCAAAAGAGGCCACATAACAGAAGGGAACCCTACTAAATTGTTGGTGGGAGTGTAAATTTGTTCAACCACTTTGGAAAGCAGTATGGAGGTTCCTCAAAGGACTCCACATAGAACTCCCCTATGACCCAGAAATCTCACTTTGGGGCATTTACCCAAATGATCAGAAACAAGACTATACTAAAGCTACCAGCACAACTATGTTTATTGCAGCATTATTTACCATAGCTAAGATATAGAATCAACCCAGATGCCCCTCAGTAGATGAATGGATCAAGAAAATGTGGT
>NW_012267373.1:2571302-2595063 GCF_000151885.1 Dipodomys ordii | reverse complement strand
TATATATATATATATATATATATATATATATATATATGTATGTATATGATGAACAGAAACCGACTGGCTATATTGGCAAAATTGTCCAGAGCAGTGTTGTTTCTTTTTGTTTTGATTGTCAAACTGCGGCCTATCTTTCACACAGAATTTCTCCTGTAGAAAATGAAAAATGCCTAAACTGAAATATAGCAGAATTATGGTATCACAGTCATGTCTCAGGAGCACATAACTGACAACATAGCAAGAAATTGGATCCTTCATAACTGAAGGAAGGTTGACTGATGTTAATTGCAAAGTATTAGTTGAATTTTGTTAGTATCAGGATAGTATGAGATATTTCTATTAATGAATTATTAAAATTCATAGATATATTACAATTTTATGAAGAAATGATTTAGTAGTTCTTCCATCAAATTTTTATTTTGTTTCATCCATAATCATATGGAACTTATGTCAGTGTACATTTTAAAAACTTAGTTTTTGGCTTTTTTTTTATTTGTCTTTAACTTCTTGTTCCTTGCTCTGAATAAACTAATAACTTTGAGAAGGATGGCCACCATTTTATTCATCAAATAGCTGTTATACAAAATAATCATCAAAATATGAATTTCTTATTGAGTACCAAATCATAAAAATAGTGATCTCAGTCAAAATTTTTGATAGAGGAATCTCTTTACCTTATTTCCATTTTTATTTACTATTCCTCAAGACTTGTTTCTACAAATCTGGTACCAAGTAAAACACAATCTACTAATTCTAAGAATTGTTAAATATACTTGTTTCACATCCTACCTCCATTCCATCTTCCTCCAGATATTTAAAGGTAATTATTCATATACTGAACCATAAGACCACTGAGTACATGAGAAAAACAACATTAATTAAAAACAACACCACTTCAGAAATGTACATAAGAATTTAGTAAAGTTCTTTCATCCCCCACTAAACAATCTTACACTTTATTTCATAAAGTTGAATGCTTCTTCAAAAGGTAGCATATTTTTCTAAGGATGTAAGAAAAATAAAACTCATTACAATATAAGAAAATGATCATGTAAATGTCACATATATAATTTATCCTCTCAATGATATATTTTCAAAGTATTTTAGAGATGTAAATATCTCTTGTCCACATTTCAAGTTGACATCTTTCTCAAAGCTCATCATTTTGAGCAATACCACGATGTTTCTTGTAAGAAGGAAATTGATCAGACATGAAATTATATGGCAGGTTATCATTAACCTGTTTTATGTACATTTATCTTCTTCATTGAGTTTTTTCACTTGGATCAAGTTCTTCCCCTCCCCCCATCCAAGCTCTGTTAGAGAAATGATGGCGGAATCACTAACCTAGGAAGACGATAATTTTTTTGGTGGTTAGGTTTCAAATGCTTATTCTAAGCTCAGACACTACAGGTCAGATTTGAGTGGACTAGTGGACTATACTCTAGCAAAGCAATAACTGCTGATTCTTCCAATTTTCCTTCCTCTAGATGTATAGGAGTGACTGAAAAGGAAAATATAGATTTGAACCACTGGAGAATGAGCAGGCAGCCCAACACTTGGCCAGTCTTCCAGGACAATCATAGCATGGGAAGGGGGAGTGAACTCAGGTGAGTTTGAGGAATATGGGCCCCAAATATTAGATTTCTGTTTTTTCATCTTGATCTCTGATAGGGCTATCTGTCTCCTTGGAGCACTGCTCATGCACTGCACGTGAGAGCCATCTAGGGAGAAATTCTGCCTTGCTCCCCCAATGCAAGAATAATAGGGAAGGCACTCTGAGGACTAAGGAAAGTAAAAATCACATTGTTGGACACAGAGACATTAGTATGGAGCTTGAGGAAGCTGAGTATGAGCACTAAGTGGAAATATAGAGCCTTTATGCAAAGTACCAGAAAGAAAGAGAAAGATGGTTTGATTGAATAGCCTAGTATATAGCCAGAAATGAAAAAATACCCTTCTGAAGCAGATACTGTATCCCCACCCACCAACAGTTTTGCAAAGAAAGATGCTCTAGACTCGTGGATGGATAGGGAAGAAAAAGAAAAAGAGAAATTCTAATTTTCTGAGTTAAAATAAAAATTAACAAGTCAACGTTCAAATACCTCAACTTCCTCAAGAGATCATTTATCAGATAATCAAACAAAATGAGAATTCCTAGTAGAATGAAATAGGAAAATAAAGCTTTGTACATTTCACATAAACATCTGCTATGAAAGTTGCACCCTAATGCACATGTTAGCAGTAATTATTATTTATTAGAAAAGTAAAGCCTATTAACTATTTTTAAACTGCTCCTCACTATATACTTTTTTATTTATAATCTTGACAACATAGCAAGAAAATTAAAGAAAGAAGTGTTAAACTGTACCCTAGAGTATATATAATATGGGACCAAGCAGTGATTTCCCAAAGGTCAGTCGGATAATCAGTGGGGCAAGACAGACCTAGAACTTTGATCTTTGACCACAAGTCAGGTTCTTTACCAAAACAGCAGGAGCATTTCAGGGTTTTAAAAAAAATCAACTGTGCTAAATTATAAAACAAATTGAGACATATGTCATCCCTAGAGGTAAATTATGCTTCTGACTAACTCCAAGGGGACATATCCTGGACACAGCTGTTTCAGAGCAGATTAGGCTTGATTAATCACTGCCCAACTAGGCATTCTACTCATTCATAGATAGGCTCAAAAGAAGATAGAATGTTTCCAAGGACAAAGAAATGCATGGAAGAATTAAATTTTTAAATAATCCACAATGAATCGTTTCCATAATGTATTATACATTAGTAAAAAGTTAGAGTGCAACAATATTAAGCATCCTGTCTCTACTAATCCTAGTTTTACATTTAGAATTTAGTGATGAAAATTATCAAAATTGTCTATAATTGTTACTATGCAGAAGCTCAGCAGTTTCTTAAATGTTTGAAGCAATTCCAATTTTCAAACTAAAATCAAGTTCTGTCATCATCCCAATGATTAACCCTTTTCTTTGTGAATAGAGATTTCATCTAAAAAAATTAATTATGGGCAGTGATAAGGAATCATACAGACCAAAGAAAAGAATCCTTAAAGCTATCAAGTAGAAAAGATCAATCACCTATAAAGGGAAACCAATTACAATAACCTCAGATTTCTCAGCAGAGACAATTAAGGGAAAAAGAGCCTGGAATGATGTATGCCATTCCCTAAAGACAAACAACTATCAACCAAGAATACTGTACCCAGCTAAATTCTCCTTCATAACAGAAGGCCAAATAAAAATCTTCCACAGGAAAGAAAAACTGAAACAATATATCTCCACCAAACCAGCCCTCCAAAAGATACTTAAAGACGTACTACACATAAAAAACCAACAAGACCACAATAATGGCCAAGAAACCATACCCAAACTGAGAATGCAAGAACCATAGGAAGAACCCAGTTGTCACAGCCCCCAAGAAGGTGGATAACATGGCAGGAACTACAAATAACTCTCATTCCTAACTCTCAACATTAATGGACTAAACTCTCCAATTAAGTGACATAACTGTCTAGATTAAAAAGCAAGATCCTGCTATGTGCTGCCTTCAACAGTCACACCTTGCCTATAAAAAACAAACATTCTGAAAGTGAAAGGTTGGAATAAAATCTACCGAGCCCCCATAAGCAGGCGGGAATTACAATACTAATATCAGATAAAATAGTCTTCAAATTAAAATTAGTGAGAAGACATAAAGAAAGTGTCTGCATACTAATTAAGGGATTTCTCTTTCAGGAAGAAATTATAACTCTAAATATCTAGTCCCCAAACAACAAAACACCCCAAATTTATCCAAGAAACACTACATTCCCTCAAATAGATGCAAAGAAATTAATTGTTGGTGACTTTAACACACCACTATCCCCACTAGATAGATCAGCTCGGCAAAAACTAAACAGAGAAACCCCAGATCTAAACAGCTGCATAGATCAACTAGATTTAATACACATCTAATGAATATTTCACCCAGCAGCATCAGAATACATGTTTTTTTCTCAGCAGCACATGGAACATTTTCCAAAATACACCACATTTTAGGTCACAAAGCAAACTTGTCCAAATTCAGAAACATTGAAGTTATACCTGCATTCTCTCAGACCACAAGGGAATAAAATTATAACTTAACATCAAAAGCCATCAAAGAAAGCCCTGTAACACATGAGACTGAACAACACACTGTTGAATCACCAGTAGATCATGGAAAAGATTAGAAAGAAAATTCAAATGTTCATGATATTCAACAAAAATGAACACATAAATTACCAGCTCCTCTGGGACACAGCAAAGGCAATACTCAGAGGCAAGTTTATAGCACTGAGTTCCTACATCAACAAATTGGAGAGATCTGAAACATCTGAACATCCTTGAAAAAGAGCAACAACCTAAACCTCAATCCAGTAGACAGAAAGAAATAATTAAAATTAAATCAGAATTAAAAGAATTGGAATAAAAAAACATAGAAAGAATCAACAGAACAAAGAGGAGTTGGTTCTTTGAAAAAATGAACAAAGTGACAGACAGTTAGCAAATCTAATCAGAAAAAGAAGAGAACACACCCAAATAAGCTCAGAGATGAGAATGGAATCATTACCACAGAAACAACTAATATTCACAACTACAAAGGGGAATACTTCTCAAACATTTATGCTAATAAGTTTGAGAATCTGAAAGAAATGGATGATTTCCTAGCAAATATCAACATGCCAAAACGAAACCAAGATGAGTTAAAAAAATTTAACAAACCTATATCAAGCATCGAAATAGAAACAGCAATAAGAGACCTCCCATCTAACAAAAGTCCAAGAACAGATGTATTTACAGTGGAATTTTACAAGGCCTTCAAAGCAGAACTCACACCAATAGTCTTCCAGCTCTTCAATGAAATAGAAAGAGAAAGTTTACTACTGAACTATTTCTATGAAGCCATCTTAACTCTCATCCCAAAACCAGGCAGGGACTCATCAAAGAAAGAGACCTATAGACCAATTTCTTTGATGAACATCTATGCAAAACTTCTCAACAAACTTTTGGCCAATCGACTTCAACAATTAATCCAAAAAATCATACACCACGATCAAACAGGATTCATTTCAGGGATGCAAAGGTGGTTCAATATACACAAATCAATATAATTAATCACATCAACAAGAGCAAGGATAAGAACCACATGGTTATCTCAATAGATGCAGAAAAAGCATTTGACAAGATCCAACATCCCTTCATGATGAAGGCACTGGAAAAAATTAGGAATCCATGGGACATTCCTCAATACAATAAAGGCTGTATATGACAAACCTACAGCCAGCATTATACTTAAGGTTGAAAACAAAAGCCATTTCGTCTTCACTCAGGAACGGGAAAAGGATGTCCACTCTCTCCACTTCTCTTCAATTTAGTATTAGAAATGCCTCGCTACAGGAATAAGCCAAGATGCAAACATAAAGGAGATCCAAATAAGGAAAGATGAAGTAAAACTCTCCCTCATGATACTGGATTTAAAGAATCCCGGAGACTCCACTCCCAAATTACTCAAGCTGATTCGAAACTTTGGCAAAGTAGCAGGGCAAACAATTAATCCTCAATAATCAATGGCTTTTCTGTATGTCAACAATGAGGAGAGAGCAGCTGAATCAGGAAGGCAACTCCATTCGTAATAGCCCCACAAAAAATAAAATAACTAAGAATTAACTTAACCAAAGAAGTAAAGGACCTCTATAATGAAAACTTTAAAATCTGAAAAAGGAAATCAAAACAGAACTTAGAAGTGGAAAAACCTCCCAAGCTCCTGCATTGGAAGGATCAACATCGTGAAAATGGCTATATTTCCCAAGACTATCTACAAATTCAATGCAATACCTATCAATATTCCATTCTTCAAGGAAAAAGAAGAGACAATCCAAAAATTCATAAGGAACAATAAAAGACCCCAAATAGCAAAAATTATCCTTAACAGAAATAACAGTGCTGGAGGAATATCAGTACCAAATTTTAAACTCTACTACAATGCCATAGTAATCAAAACAGCTTGGTACTGGCAAAAGAACAGATCTCAGGACAATTGGAATAGAATTGAAAACCCAGAAATGAACCCACAGCCCAATAGCCACCAAATCTACCATAAGGGAGCTAAAAAAAATAGAATGGAAGAAAGACAGCCTCTTCAGTAAATGGTGCTGGCAAAGTTGGCTAATCACTTGTAGAAAACTAAAGCTAGATCCTATATATCACCCTGGACCAGAATCAACTCCAAATAGATCAAAGACCTTGGAGTCAAAGCAGACACCATGAAAACATTATAGGAAGGAATAGGAGAAACCCTAGGTCTCATTGGCACAAGCTGAAATTTTCATAATAGAGATCCAACAAATCAAAGAAAGGTTGGACAAATGGGATTGCATGAAATTGCAGAACTTCTGCATGGCAAAGGACATAGCTAGCAAGATCAATAGAAAACCCATGGATTGGGAGATCTTCACTAGCCATACAACGGAAAAGGGTCTCATATCATATACTTGGAACTCAAAAAATTAAATCCTCCAACAACAAATCCTTAAAGAAACAACTGCCCAATAAATAAGTTGGCTAAAAACTTAGAGGGAAACTTCTCTGAAGGGGAAATAAGAATGGCCACAAGACACATGAAGAAATGCTCAACCTCTCTAGCCATAAAAGAAATGCAAATCAAAACAACATTGAGATACCACCTCACCCCAGTTAGAATGGCAAAAATCAAGAACTCTAATAACAACAGATGCTGGAGGGGATGTGAACAGAAGGGAACCTTACTGCGTTGTTGGTATGAGTGTAAACTTGTTCAACCACTTTGGAAAGTAGTATGGAGGTTGCTCAAAAGACTCCACATAGAGCAATCCCACTTTTGGGCATTTACCCGAATGATCACAAACAAGACCATACTAAAGCTACCAGCACAACTATGTTTATTGAAACATTATTTACCTTAGTTAAGATATGGAAGCAACCCAGATGCCCCTCAGTAGATAATTGGATCAAGAAAATGTGGTATATATACACAATGAAATTCTATGTCTCCATTAGAAAGAATAACATTGCCACATTTGTTAGGAAATGGAAAGTCTTGGAAAATATTACATTAAGTGAAGTATGCCAGGCCAAAAGAAACATGGGTCCCATGGTTTCCCTTATTTGCAATATCTAGTATATATCTGAGACAAGCAGAAAAGATCAGATAAGATGATGTTAAGGAAAATGAACCCCAAGATAAGGATAAGTGTTTTCTTTTCTTGCTTGCTATTGTTTCTAACATATTTGTAAGGTACCACATGATTTTTTTGTTGCTTTGTATGTCCTTCCCCCATGGTATAACCCCTGTTTTCACTATATTTGATGTTTGTATAATTTGGGGAACGGAAGGGAAAAAATAATTTTTTTAAATAGGGATACTGGTTGACCCATTGCAACAATGAGATGTACAAGACACTATGTTGAAAAACAAACTTTACAATTTAGGCTGGGGATGGGGAGTATAGTTGTGGAGGTGGGAGGGAAGGGATGGTAGGGGAAAAACAAAGGAGTAGACAACAATGCTTGATAAGTAATGGACTCATTACCTTGCTAATGTGATTGTAACCCCTCTGTACAGTATTTTCACAATAAAAAACTTATTAAAAAGAAAAAGGAATCATACTCAGAAAATTAACTCCAACATCAAGAAAGAAAATTGGTATAGTCATTAAATCACTTTCAGAATAACTGCTAATGAAGCAACCAGTTCAGCCAAAATAGTTTGAAAATCCTATTACACTTCAGAAAAATTAAAGTCTCTGAAAGGATAGAAATTATGGAATCCAAGAAGGATTCATTTACCAAAATATCCAAATGTTTCCTGGCTATATTTCTCTTCCCTGAATATTCTGTATGGGCACTGTCAATATTTGATTCGCTTGTACCATTGCTCTAGGCTAACCAAGGCTTCCTCCACTTCTTTGTTACCCTTTTTCTTTGCATATGTTAACATACTCATCTGGGTTCTGATCAAATTTTATAACTCTGAAATTATTTAGATGTTAGTGTTCTGGTTTACACACCATTAATTTTCCAATTACTCTCTGAAGACTTTCAAGATTTTCTTTTTTCTAATGTCTGGGAAGACATTCATTGAAATCTTTATTTATTGAAGACAGCATTAAAATACTAGTTAGAATTCTGGGTCCTAGTGAGAGGCCATCTTGTGTGTGTAATAACAGTAATAATAAGTGTATATTGTAAGGTCCGCTCCTGAATGGTGAGCAGATTCCACCCTTCTCGCAGCAAAGTCTCTGCCTACTACCTGTGTTACCTAGGCAACTGGCATGCCTAGAAGAGGTCACATTTGGATTGGATGTGGCCACACCTTTCCCCGCTCCTACCCTAGATAAGGCCTAACCGAGGCCCAGATGCACCTTTTCCCAGGTCCTTTCCCAGTGGCGTGGAATGCCAACATGGCCTGGTGCCAGCCAGAGTGATGAATAAACCTACCCCTTTATGCGTGGTGCTGTTCTTACTCGACCTCTTCTTTAAAAACCTAACATATATGTGACAAATGCTTTATTGAAAAGGGTAACAATCACAGAAGTAATAATACTATGCATATTTATTTCCTAATAATTAACTTGCAAATACATTACCTTGTCTAGAAGAAATACACATAGATATGGATCTAAATCCTACTTAAGTTATTCAGGTAGCTCCTAACAGTGATTAAATAGGAGAAAGAACAATATCTAGCTTTATAATACAGTTCTGTGGTGCAGAGAAAGAGAATAGTGCTCAGTCTTGAACCTGTAATGCACATCCAGTTACAGTTTAAGTAAATTAAGTGTATCAGGGCTCCCAGTGTATGGAATGGATCACTCAACAGTGGAGGCTGTATAATAAAATCCAGGGTGAATTACATGAAAGTTCATGATTTCAAAATACCTTTGTTATAGATAATAAACTAAACTATTCTAAACTGTAGCTTCTTTTAAATTTTCATTTCACTGAAATTCCAGAAACAGGCAATCTAAGATTATAGTCACTCCCAAATATCAACTCTCAATAAATATCTTTATATTTACTGGTTATCCTATGTTTTCTTCTGTTTCAACAATATAATATAATGGCTTCAAACACCATACTTACATTACAAGTAGGAAGGAAGGAAGAGACATTATATTATTTTTAGCATCTTCATCCTTTTAATGTTCCCTCATCTAATATACTTCTTGTATTATCCGATGGAGGTTAACACACTGTTCGCTGAGATTAACTCACACTCAGAGAAATTCACATGCCAAATGAATTTTGGAAGCAGAATACTTCCTTCAGGATTAAATGTGGACAAAAGAGAAAAGGTGAGGATAAGCCTCAAATTCAGGGTCTGATCAACAACAGAAAGGCCAACAATTAGTATGGGAAAATTAAATGAGTATATATTCACTTCTGTTTCAACTAATGGAAACATGAAGGTCTGTTTGTATGACAATTTGCTTTATTAAAGTTCATTCGGCAACAGCCCAACCATAATCATGATTACCTGTAAAGACAAACATTTATAGCAAAAGATGTTGGAGAAAAGAATAAGTAATATAGCCAATATCTTGAAATTGAGGAACTAAGAAAAGAGTGAGTGAAAATATTGAACCATTCTGCCAATTAATGACAAAAATATGAAAAGCAAAAACTATGAATGCATTTTAATTTTCCATAGGACACAAGGCTATGTTCTTGGGTTTTCTATGAAATTGGTATGCCAGAGGCATTCAAGAACTCCTCCAAATCAGGTCAAAAAGGGAAAACAACAACTTTTAAGTCTTATCTGACCTTGAACAGGTAAGACATCATCCTCATTATGTTCTTTTGATATAGTCTAACAATAAAAATCTAGGAAAGCTGGAGTCTTTTTTTTAATTTTTTCAATTTTACATTGACATTTTTATTAATGCCATTTTTAATTATTTTTAAAACAATAGCACAAAGTTCCAAGGAAGCAGTCTCACGATCTGATGACCTTCCAAAATACAGTTAAGCCACACCAAATATGAATTCCTGTTAATAACAAAAAAATTAAAAAACTGGAGAAAGAAAAGTAAAAAGGGACAGAGAAAGGGGAAGATTTACAGTTCAAACTTACTGGATTTATTCTGCTCAAAATGGTCTTGGAAGTGGTGCTGTGGCTCAAGTGGCTAAGATCTAGCCTTGAGCTGAAGAGCACAGGGACAGTGCCCAGGCCCAGAGTTCAAGCCCCACGACCAAAAACAAAAACAAAAAACTAAAGAGAAAAATGTCTTGGTTGTCTGGCACGCCAACTATTGAACCTCTCTACAACAGTTTCAACCCAAATCTGGCTTCTCCTAGTTCGTGTGCATATGAGAAGCCAGTGGTAATTGCTGCGGGGTCCGCATATTCGTGGTAACTGGTTTAAAAAACAGACTACGCCTATGTGCGTCACTGTTTCCTTGGTGTATCTTACTAATGAGCCTCACCTACTGCGTCCAGTAAGTTTGAAAGCTGGATTCTTAAATCCACAGCAGAACAGAAGGAAAACAATCTCCTTTTATCCTCACGCCACATAATTTCTTTCTGAAATTACACTACCTGGTCCTTGCAATTCTCTAAGTGAAAAGCAACAAAAGAGCAATGTCATAAAATCAGTAAAACATACAATGCTCAAGGGCTGGCAGAGACCCCATCAATATATGAATATATTACCATTAGATGAAGCTTCAACCGCCAGCTCCTTGAGATGACCAAGATAAATTGCCAGCATCATCTTCATCTTCAAAAGATACTGGTTCCTACTGTCATGAAAAATCCCTTCTCTTATGTGATGGAGTTTACCCTGTAAATTAAATCTCTCAAGTAATGAAAGAAATAACCCATGACACCGGTGAGGGAAATTAAATTAGAGTCACTAATAGCAGGTCAGCACAGTCTGAGCAGAGGTAATGGAGGTGGCCACATGAATGATAAGCAGGTCTTCTTGAGGCTGTGACAAGTGTCTCCCAGAGAGTGTGACGAGCATTCATCTAGGTGGCAAGCAATTCACAGTCAAGACACTAACATGTTTATAGTGCAGTTCGACCCCCATCTATGCCAGAGCATGTCAACCTTTCTGAGGAAGATGTCCTAATTCTCCGGTGAAGGCCATTAGGAAGAGTTAAAAAAAGAAATAAGGTTCCCTGTTTTCAGGGTAAATCCATTTCTCATTGCTAAGAAACCTTTCTGACCAGAACCGATGACCTTTAGAAACAATAAGAATCACAAAACTATACTTAAATACCTTTATTTTCTCCACTGTTAGAAGGAAACAAAGGAAAATTGTTCCGCAGTCAAAAAGCCAGAGTGGCTAAAACAAATGGGAGTTATTTTAGCCTTGTTGCTCAAGCTTGAGGAACACAGGGACCAAATAGCCTATTACATGGGAAAGTTAAAATGGTACCTTGCACTTTGGGTACCTAGCCCTCTGGACCTCTGCTGTGATTTACCTCCTAATGCCCAATCAAGATCACCAAACTTTTGATATAAATGTAATAACCAAGCAAATAACACAGCTGCTGAAAATAAGAATGCAAGAAGGGCAGAAATGGAGTAGGAGAGAAGAGCTATAGTGATTTCTAGAAAGCCACTGAAGGACTGATTACTGCAGCTTAATCTATTGATACATCGGTGCTATGATCTCTGGCTGTAAATGGTAGGGTGGTGATAAATGGCCAGTTTAAACAGGTGAATGCATTACCTAAAATATTGTTTGGGATATTAACATATAAGATATAAAATCCAGTTGTTATATATTACAGATAGTAATATTATATTTGTTAAAATATAATACTCTCCTTAACATCAATATCTCCAGAGCCAATGCTTTGCAAAGAGAAATACTTTTCCCATGCTCACCATTCTATTTGCTTCCAACAGCAAATACGCATGATTAGTTTTAATTATTCAGCATTTCTATTATTTACATTCAAATGGTAAACAGAAAGTCAGCAAGGATAAAAAGCCATTTATCATAAGTTTATTCCCTACTGTTAAAGTAGAGGTTTGTTTCTTGTTATATAAAACAATGAAAATGACCTTTATTTTTATTTTTAATGGCTCAATCTTTAGCCAAGAAAGGCACAAACTTCGCATTCTGATAAGATGTTTTACCTATATAAGAACTCTAGTCAAAACCAAACTGAAATAGTGTTAATAAAAAGTTAAGACAATGTATTTCGGAAAACATATGGTCTGTGAACGCCATGAATGTAATAAAGCATCAATGGCTAAAAACTAAAGAAGATAGTGATTCCTGGACCTCACCTTATTAACTTGCTAACATACTGGACCAAGTGATTTGCTTATCTATTTTCTCATCTATAAAGGAAAAAATTAAAAATCTATTTAGTCCAGGTAGAAATGGAACTTCGTATGAGTTTTGTTGGGTATAGTGAATAATTCATTAATTTCATGGTTCAAGCCTTTTTTAGTAATAAAGCAGAGCTGTGAATTTGTTTTGTGAAATGTAAATAGGCCATATTTAGTTCTGAATGTGAATACAATCATTAAAATTTCCCCAAATCTGACTGACTAGTTCTTAGGAGATGAAGGAAGAGTGGGATTCCCAGTTAGCAAAGGATAACATTATTTCTTTGAATTATTCATTTTCAATTACCATTTTATTTTCATCAAAATAGAATACTGGAAAAGGAGAACTTTCAGGTCTTACAAATTTTCTTAAAATAGCCTGCCTTACTTTTCATATGGTAAAAATATCTCTAATTATGAATTGTAAAGCCAAACCAAGTTAGAAACTTAGTAAAGAATACAAAATAATAAAAATGTAATTTTCTCTTTATTTTTCTTTATATTTTTAATATTTATTTTTACATTTTGTTTTTCAATTCATATTAACTAAGAGTCATTGGTACAAACATTAATTTTTAAATGAAAGAAAATGTATCAGTTTTATCTACTATAAAATATTCACCTATGTACTCTCTCAGAAATATCTCCTCAAGCCGGACATCAGGTAGCTACACCTATAATACTAGCTCCTTGAAAGACTGACAGTAGGAGGATCATGGGTCAAGGCCAACTCCAGAAGAAAATTTTATGAGACCCCTGCTCAATTCATAGATGGGTGCAGTGGTACACACCTGTCATCCCGGGCTACCAGGAAGGCTGAAATGAAGAGGATTATTATGCTCTAGATGAGCCTGGACAGAAATTCCACACGATGCTATTTCAAGGAAGGGTAGCTGGACATATTGGCCAGTATCTATGTTCCCAACAATGACTGGAAGATGAATGACAATCAAGCAATAATCTGGGATGGGAAGCAAAATCCTTTGTCAAAAATAACCAGCAAAAAGCAGTGCTGGAGAGATGGCTCAGTGGTAAAGTGCCTGCCTAGCAAGTACAAGGCTCTAAGCAGATGGACTTACTCTAACATCTTACAGGACTTTTCTGGTAGCTCATTCTAACCTTTAAAACTACTTGTTTAGTACCATACTTAACAGTAATTACATTATACTCATACTAACATTTTTTAATTCAAAACCTTTTATCAGGCACTAGTGGCACATGTCTGTAAACCTGAATACTCTGTAAGCTGGTATGTTGATGTGGTTCAAAGCCAAACTGGGCAGAAAAATTCCCAGAGATTCTTGTCTTCAATTAACCCAACAAAAAGGCAGAAGTTGTGATTCAAGTGGTAGAGCATCAACGCTAAAGGCCCTGAGTACTTGCATGCACAGAGAGAGAGAGAGAGAGAGAGGAGAGGGGGGAGGGAGAAAGAGAGAGAGAGAGGGAGGGAGAGGGAGAGGAAGAGGGAGAGGGAGAAGAAAGAAGGATAGAAGGAAGGAAGGAAGGAAGAAAACCTTTGTATAACCTCTTTAAAAAGAAAAAAACAATAATGTTTATTTCATGATACTTAAAACAAGTATTTAATGGGGGGGGGGGGTTTCACCACCAAAAGAATAATAGTTTGAAATTATGTACATGCCAAATGCTCTGGTTTAATCCTTATGTATATTATACATAACCAAATACAACATAGTACTTCATAAACACATAAATATATTGTGTTGATTTTTAATATTTTTATTTTTATTACACAGTTGTATAAAGGGTTTCAGTTCCAGAAGTCCCATTATGAATACAATGCATCTCGAACCACAAAAAAGCATTGAAAACAAAAGCACTAACTGCTCTTCATTTTGGTGAGTGGAATCTGGTCTTTCTTGCTTATTTCTGAGGCATGAATGAAGGCTTGAGTGTCTTCCCCTCTCACCTTGATCCAGGAGAGGTTTTGCTTTGACACTGATTGACCCGCCAGACTCAATCTCTACTTTCTTCACTGTCTTCCTGAGCTACCTTGTCTTCTCCCTTCCTTGAGTTTTGTCAGTGGATATCCTGAGCACAGGAACCTACAATAGAAGTGTTATTTCCCTTCCTCAGTCTTTCTGTGAAGTCACAGAAGCTGTCCCTCCTCCTACCTCCAGGGGACAGGATTCATTTCAGAGCACTTTCCCAAACAACACTCTCTCTGACTCCCTGACTCCAGTAGGCAGTCATTCTTCCCTCCTGCTTTTCAGGCTTAGAAAGTTGAAAAAAAAAAAGTATGTGGATTGAGGAATGTTACATTCTTGTTTTTCGTAGGTCTCTATACACACTTTCCATCCCTATACCAACAGTATTTATTAAGTTTATTTCAAATTAGTTCTTACGTGAATTCTTCTTACAGAGGTACTAAGTGATATGGAAACCAAGAGGAATGGCACACTAATTGAAACATGAGCCAAACTGAATGATTCAGGTCTAGATAATAGCAAGTCCTTGATAAGATGATGTAGAATGGGATGCAGATGAAAGGACTGAGCGTTGGTGAGAACCCCACCCCTTTAACAAAAAGAAGAAATTGAAGGTTGAGATATAGCTTAGCTGTTGGATTTGTTGGTTTAAAAAAATGAAATTCAAGTTCGATTGCATCTACTTGGTCTATGGTGCAAGAATACAACCATATAGACATACAGAAGTTCTTTTTGTGGGGGGTGCAATGTAGGATTTCTGAGAAGCATAAGGGTCAGAGCAGGCTAGGCAGGACAGCTACAAATACAGGCATATGTTTGTGCCCTGAGAAATTTGTATTCATGATTGTAGGTGGAGATTAATTGGGAGGATTAATAGTCCTATCTGTTAGATGCAGATAAAAGGATAGTTTGCTGAGGATGTAGACTGTTAGTTCTGAATCCTGGTTTTCAAACATAGTGGTTTTCAAGGACAGAAAATAATAATATACCATAGAATTTTACCTGATACCCTGAGAATTGATGAGTATCGTGGCTTCCAATAGGGTAATTATATGATTAAAATGTGTCTCAGAAAACAAGTATTTAATATAGATTTTGCTTCAAAGAGTTAAAAATGGAAGTTGTCTTTTTATTCTCTAACACGGGGAAGAAAGATGTGAAAGTAGATAACCTTATATGTACTTATTGATCATTTGTATTTGAATAGAAATATGTGAGGTGGCTAAGCAAGTTCTAAGCCACTGTAATAAAAGGAAAAGAATGTATGTGATTCAGTTATATGATTCCATTCAACGCCAAAGAATCAAAGATGAATGAATAGGCCTGAGGCTATGAAGCTATAGAGTCCAGAGAGATCAACCAGGGTATCTGATCACAGCATTGATGTCCGTGTGTGTAAGTACAGGGCTGAGTGTCCAGATGAGAATATGCTAAGGCATTCTCTATCTTATAAACACATGCCTTAAAATTATATTATGAATGTGTTGCTATCTATGTTTTATGTGTGTATAAAAATTCATTTGATGTATATTTTCATGTGTATAGCAATGCACATATATATAAACACATAGATACATTAAACACAGATAAAAAGATGCACACATAAAGCAAAATTAAAAACAACTAGAGTTATAGTTTAGGAGTTCCTAATTTGTTTTTCAATCTCAACAAAGCAATTCTCAGTATGCAGTGCTTAGAAAGTGCAGACACTTAAAGTGAGTGGTGCAGTGCCACTCATTCCTGCCAAATTAGGATAATATCAGATGAACACCTTTGGCATTTAAGCACTTTTTCATTTTTAGGTATAACAAACTACTGCCTCAGCTATACAGTATCATAGAACAGAATCATCCCACTGAATCTTTAATATTAAGGGCATGTAGAGTTACAATAAGTTATTAAGTTATAATTGAAACAATGGATAAACTGTCCAGAGCAGGATCAATGCTTAAACTTTCTGATACTTAACCCAAGTCCTACAGAAAGAGTTAGAATTGAGGAAGAAAGCTTGGAAAAGGAGTTTCAAAACTGAATGAGACTGCATCTTCTTTTTACTATTCAAATTTATTTCTTATTTTTATTGTGAAAATACTGTACAGAGGGGTTACATTTACATGGGCAAGATAATGAGCACATTTCTTATCAAGCATTGTAGCCTCCTCCTTTGTTTCCCCTTCCCATCCCTTCCCATCTCTTCCCCTTCCCCTCCCCCCCACAGACTGCATCTTAATCTGAACAAATCTGAGAAACCAAGGAAAAGAATATAAAAAGCATTATATTAATTTGTCTCTGCAATAGTTTAAGCTTAAAGCCAGAAATTTGTTTATCTTCTAAGAGTAGTAATGCTTTGTCCACCCTGAACAATAGCTAGAATTTTCTAGTTATTGTTAATTATATATAGAATATACATATATTTACATATAATATACATAATATGCATATACATAATATGCACTTTTTAGTCAATGCTCTCTCTCTCTAGCTAATTTTATTGAGTGTTCACTATTGTCAGGCCTTGTTTTACACATTTTATGCATGTGAATATTTAATTAAACTTTATGATACACTTACTATTTATTTCATCTTTATGGTTGAGGAAATAAGCTTGGATGGGTCAAGTAGCTTTTCTAAGTCTGGAATGAGGGTGTGGAAAAGCTGAGATTTCAGCCCATTAATAAAGCCCAACGCTATGAACCCATAGACATAACTGAACCATCCTTCATTACAGCAAAAGTCTTATATGATCATTTAGTGCCCTTTCAGTTCTTTAGATTAGTTTTTATGTAATTAAAATATTTGAGACAGAGTAAAATCCCAAGAATGTACAATATTAGTCTTTACATAGGAGGAATATTAGTCTTTACATATTTCTAGCAAATGAATCCTGAAGTCATATACTCATTAAGAACATTTATTAGGTCCCTATGTTTCTAAATCAGATAAATATGGAAGCTAAGTAGATATAATCTATTGAGTAAATCACTTCCATTCTATTTTTTAATTTAACTATATAAGAGCAAATTAGTTAAGTAAGGAAGATTATAAAATAAGAATGAACAGATAAAGAAATAATCATAAGGAACTCATATCAAAGATTTGAGTATTTATGAACTTTAATGGGAACATATTATGGTTTATACAAAGAAAACAATATAATTAGAGTACAATCTCACAAAGATCCCATTGACTTTTTCATTTTGCACCATACCAGCACTCATAGATAAAACTTTAGCTCTGTTTGATTTTTGCTTTGACTCCATCATAATGAAGTCAGAAAGGTCATTGACATCCTTCCTTAACATTCCTCCTGGTCAGAAGTCATCAGAGTGTTCAGAGTGCTGAGTTACTGATTCTTCATGCATTTCTTAAAATACATATCATTCACAGTGGAGCATCAATATGCAAACAATAGAACTATAACTCCTTCTCCATGATTCTCTACATTCTTGCTGGACATAAGAGAAACTGATTGGGCTTTTACTATTGGGCTTTTTACTATAATCACATGAACTTTCAAGGGAAATAGAATAGAGAAAAACTTTAAATGAACTAAGATTAGTACAGGAGAGTCAAGTAGAATCTAGAATAGCTGAATTCTCATGTCCTCCTCTACATTTGAATATGGATTTTCAGATCTACTCACAGCCATAGGCAATTATTTTCTTTTTTATAATATCTATTTATATCACAGCAAAGAAGTTCTATCAGAGAAGACAAGCAAGTGGACATTTGACAGAAAACTTATCACGTCTTAGTTTGCCCTTAGGCCATGTCATCAAGGTCTTGATGCATTAAGGAAGGGACATTTACCCAGTTACAGTAGAGTGTTAGCTGAAATGAAGAGTTGGCTGAAAAATAGAGATGGAAACAGAGGTGAGTGATGACCAACGTCTTGAGGAATGGATATGCACAAGGAGTAAATGGGGAGAGAGAAAAAAAGCCTTTGGTACCAGGTTTTATTTCATATCTTTAGCAGAACATATTTACAACAACTTTTACCCAAGCTTGTACATTACACTTCATACAAAAAGCTTTAAAAACAACTTGTGTATAATAGCACGACACTTGCCAATGTTTGTAAAACACTACTTCTATAAAACAGCAGCTTGTGACTTTTCTCATCTGCACCCTTCACTAGTATGCTCATAACCCATCTGGGACTCCATTAATATGGAAGTCACATTCACAGATCTAGCAGTAATACTTGTTTAGCATCATAGCATCTACCCCCTCAGGGAAAAAAAAGTATACATATACACATACACATGTTCTGAGAGAGAGAAATGAATGTGTTTCTAGCCAGCATGAGTCTGAAGTGTTTTGTTCAGAGTCAAAATTCATTAGAAACAAACCTTTCTCTGGAAACGCTGAAATGCCAACGCTGATTTTGAGGAAATGGTCCTGGAGCAGCCACAGTTGATCTCACAAAGAAGCATCTAGCCTGTTAGACACTGGTCATTTAATCTTGCAACATGATTCTGCTCCTAACTAGAGTGGGACCCTGTGCCCATTAAGTCCTGCCTCTATTGAGCCTGCCACTCTGGTGTCATTTACAGCCATCACTTGGGGACATTCCAACCATTACTTACACTAATTTCAACTATCCTGGGACATAGTCCAATGTTAAAAATGTACAATTTTCTAAAGGAACCTCTTAATCTGTCATCAGAAGACTAATTCTCTCTCAAAGAATAATTATGCTGCCCCAGGGCATAGAGGAGAGATTTAATTCCAAATAATAAAGCAAATTTAACTCTCCAAGCATAAAAGCTGTGCTTCTATGGGAGAAAAGAATTTTTTTTTTGGATTGGAATTGTTGCTGGCCCTTTTTCTTTGATCTACTGGCTGATTGTCTCTGAATTCCAGTGCTGAGATGTAACTTGGAACTCAGGAAAACAGGCACTTAAAATTTCTCTTTTTAGTTTAGAAGAATAGAAACATTTGGTGTTCTCCTGGAAAGGGTCCAACAAAATGCAAATATCAAAATTTTTCATCTTTTTGAAAGTCCCTGGAATCATTTATTTAATCAGTTAGATAAAGAAGTGATTATATATTTTTTACTACAAAATGACAAGTCAAAAGCCACTTGTCTGTTAAACATTTTTTTATGACTTGCATAGTGTATAGAGGGAGGAAAATACTGTGAAGATTTTTAGATGGAGCACACATTCCCTTTTCCCAAGTCCCTTCTGCTTTTCATTAATTATCTTCACTCAGTTACACAGATGATTCAGTCTGTTATAAATTGGTTTGGATAAGGAAGGAATATTTATCTGGAATCTAAAAAGAAAATAATGTGTAATTACTGTTGACTCAGGTGTGTCACTTTAAATCCCAGGAAAAGGACATAGGTCTTTTGCCACAAAACAAGGTCTTCTGTTTGCAACCAGGAATCAGACATAGGAATGTTTTTAAAGCATTGCAGCTTTCTTTTATTTTAAATATTATCTGATGTTTGTTTACTGAACAATCCTCTTATGGAAAAAAGGGCAATGCGAAAAAGCAGCAATGCTGCTGCTGTCCTTGAAGATCTGTCAGAATTGTGAGTGATTTCTTTCTGGTCGTTTAGTTTCTCAGCACAGGGTGATCCTGTCTCCACATGCTTGACATCACATTGTATAATATTTAATCTTGTCTCTTTTTAACTCAACAATCTTTAATTTTTATGTTCTACTTTTTGAGAGCAGTTGTGTGATAAACTTTTCTTTTTTAATACATTTTTATTGTAAAAATACTGTACAGAGGGGTTACAATTACATGAGCAAGGTAATGAGTACATTTCCTATCAAGCATTGTTGCCTCCTCCTTTGTTTTTCCCCTACCATACCATCCCTCCCACCTCCAGAACTACACTCCCACTCCTACCTCCCCATCCCCCATCTAAATTATGAAGTTCATTTTTCAACATAGTATCTCGTGCATCTTTGTTACAAATAGTCAACCTATATCCCTATTTAAGAATTTTGTTTTTCCCTTCCCCTCCCCAAATTAAAAAAGTGTTTATACAAGATTCAGGGCACTGACATCAAATACAGTGAAAACAAGGGTAATACCATGGGAGAGGAACATACAAAGAAACAAAAAAACCACATAGTACATTATAAATATGTTAGAAACAATAGCAAGAAAGATAAAAACACTTGTTTCCCTATCTTTGGGCTCATTTTGCTTAACTTCATCTTATCTGGTCATAAGTACATAGCTTTTGACCATTTCTGCTTGCCCCAGATATATACTAGTTATGGCAAATAAGGGAAACCATGGGACCTATGTTACTTTGGGCCTGGCTTACTTCACTTAGTATAAATTTTTCCAAGTCTTTCCATTTCCTAACAAATGGGGCATTCTTTCAAATGGAGGCATAGAAATCCGTTTTCTTGATCCATTCATCTACTGAGGAGCATCTGAGTTGGTTCCATATCTTAGCTATGGTAAATAATGCTGCAAGAAACATAGTTGTGCTGGTAGTTTTAGTCTTTGGTCTTGTTTGTGATCATTTGGGTGAACACCCAAAAGTGGGATTGCTGGCTCATAGGGGAGCTCTATATGGAGTCTTTTGAGGAACCTCCATACTGCTTTCCAAAGTGGTTGAACAAGTTTACACTCCCA
Organism: Dipodomys ordii; assembly: GCF_000151885.1. Taxonomy (NCBI): domain Eukaryota; kingdom Metazoa; phylum Chordata; class Mammalia; order Rodentia; family Heteromyidae; genus Dipodomys; species Dipodomys ordii. Next base: position 2,574,134 of record NW_012267373.1, on the reverse strand, counting down.
CCAACAATGCAGTAAGCTTCCCTTCTGTCCACATCCCCTCCATCATCTGTTGTTGTTATAGTTCTTGATGATAGCCATTCTAACTGGGGTAAGGAAGAATCCCAATTTTTTTTCTTTTCTTTATTTTTTTATTTTTATTTTTGGTGAACATACTGTACAGAGGGGTTACAATTACATGGGCAAGATAATGAGTACATTTCTTATCAAGCATTGCAGCCTCCTCCTTTGTTTACCCTTCACATCCCTTCCCAGCCTCTCCCCCTATCCCCCCACCTAATCCTCCCACACACACACACCAAAGTTGTAAAGTTCGTTTTCGACATAACAACTTGTACTTCTCATTGTTGCAACAGGTCCACCTGTATCCTTAAATGACTTGTTTTTCCCCATCTCCTCCACAAATTATCCCAATGTTTTTTTTATTTGCATTTCTTTTATGACTAGAGAGGTTGAGCATTTGTTCATATGTCTATTGGCCATTCTTATATCCTGTTCAGAGAAGTTTCTCTCTAAGTCTTTAGCCCACTTATTTATTGGGCAGTTGTTTCTTTGAGGATTTGTTGTTGGGGAAAGAATGACATTGTTCCATTTGTTAGAAAATGGAAAGAGTTGGAAAAAATTATATTAAGTGAAGTAAGCCAGGCCCAAAGACACATAGGTCTCATGGTTTCCCTTATTTGCAATAACTAGTATATGTCTAGGACAAGCAGAAAAGGTCAAAAGCAATGTACATATGACCAGATAAGCTGATGTTAAGTGAAATGAACCCAAAGTGGTTGTTTTTCTTTCTTGCTATTGTTTCTAACATATTTATAATGTACCAGGTGAATTTTTTTTCTTTTTGCTTATGTGGTGCTGAGGAATCAAACCCAGGGCCTCGGGCTTGCAAGGCAAGCGCTCTACCACTGAGCCACCTTCCCAGCCCCTACCATGTGAATTTTTTGTTTCTTTGTATGTTCTTCTACCATGGTATTACCTCTGTTTTCACTGTATTTGATGTTGGTATAATTTGGGGAGTGGAAGAGAAAAAACAAATTGTTTAAATAGGGATACAGGTTGACCCATTGTCACAAGTCACTATGTTGAAAAACGAACTTCACAATTTAGACCAGATCGGGCGGGGAGGTTGTGGAGGTGGGAGGGAAAGGATGGTAGGGGAAAAACAAAGGAGGAGGCAACAATGCGTGATAGGAAATGGACCCATTACTTTGCTCATGTAACTGTAACCCCTCTGTACAGTATTTTCACAAAAAAAGTATTACACAACAAGAAAGGAGATGCTTATGAGCATCAATTTAAAGTGAAAAGCTCCTTGGGATTGGGACTGGGAAGGCAGATAGTTAAACTGATCTGTTATTTAGTCTCTTGAAGATGGAAGGAACCCAGAACTGGAAGATATTTGCAAAGGGTTCATTATAATGTTACATCATAGAATTTAAACTGACCATTGAGGGGACTAAGCCTAGGAAGTATTGATGGAATACAATCAAGATTGAAGGTCAATGGATTGAGGTCCCTATTAAAGAAAAGCAATGAAAAAAATAAGACAAGGAGAAGTATCAACAATCAGAAGTTAATTTTTTCAAATTTTGCATTTAGTTGGTATTGTAACTACTAATAATGGTGAGTTCTATGATATAATGTTAAGAAAATTGTTAAATATAAATGTGGGAAGAGGTTCAGAACAAAGGCAGTACAAAAATAGAAGCTAGCATATGTTTATGTTATCCTTAAGGTTCAGTGAGGATGGTGGTAGTAGATGAAATGCAAGACTATAAGTGATGTATTGAAATCAGACACTGAGTTGAAAAGAAAGGGTTAGGATATAAATCAAGGAAGAGTAAGATATTCAGGCAGAGACAATACAGAAACTTAGCAGATCAAGAATCTGGGAAAGCCGACTGAAGATGATATTCTACTTAAGATGTGAGTAAACGTGAAGTTGCCAAGAACAGCTGGGCACATGTTATTTTGATGCTCACATTAAAACTGATTAGAGCCAAGAAACACAGCTTATTTTCTTATAATAGTGTGACCAGGAACTTCAAAACAAAAACAAAAAACTGTCTCTATAAACTGTCAACAGAACTTAATCTATCGTCTGGAGCTTAGGAACTGGAATTGTTTGCTATTACTGTTTATCTCAAGCTTAATGTCTTAAATTATAAACAAAACAAATACAACTGGGAAATCACTATTTGTTTAGTCTGTCAAATATTTAAGTAAAGCACTGGGACCAGATGATTTTAGAACTTTTATTCAACTTTTAATTTCCTTCAAATTTATGGAAAAATACAGAAAGAAAGAAGGTCAAATTTACCACATAGATACCACATTATAACTACTGGTTCACACCAGTAGGCCTAGATATTCAGGAGCTGAGGTTTTGAGGATTGTAGTTCAAAAGTCAGTGTAGGTAGAAAATTCTTTGAGACTCCATTGCCAAAATAACAAGCAAAAATCTGGGCTGGAAGCATGGCTCAAGTGGTATAACTATCCTCAAGCAAGTCTGGTAGTACTTGAGCTCAAGCCCTACTACAAAAGAATAAAGATAAAACAATAAATACATACCGTTAGTTATCTACAATCTGTTTTAGAAAGTTTAAATGTTGAAGAGTTGTAATTCAGTACAATTTTAAGAGTTCAATAATCATGTTTAGTAGTTGGAAATAACTAATTTATTTCTAGTAGAAACTATGGCATATCTAGTAAAAAATGTAAACAAGTCTTGTTAGAAAAGTTTATCCCATTCTAACTGGGGTGAGGTGGAATCTCAATATTGTTTTGATTTGCATATCTTTTATGGCTAGAGAGGTTGAGCATTTCTTCATG
>NW_012267373.1:2564312-2565090 GCF_000151885.1 Dipodomys ordii | reverse complement strand
AAACATAGTTGTGCTGGTAGCTTTAGTATGGTCTAGTTTGTGATCATTTGGGTAAATGCCCAAAAGTGGGATTGCTGGGTCATAGGGGAGCTCTATGTGGAGTTTTTTGAGGAACCTCTATACTGCTTTCCAAAGTGGTTGAACAAGTTTATACTTGAACCAGCAACGCAGTAGGGTTCTCTTCTGTCCAAATCCCCTCCAGCATCTATTGTTTTAGAGTTCTAGATTATAGCCATTCTAACTGGGGTGAGGTAGAATCTAAATGTTGTTTTGATTTGCATTTCTTTTATGGCTAGAGAAGTTGAGCGTTTCTTCATGTGTCTATTGGCCATGCTTATTTCCTCTTCAGAAAATTTCTTTAAGTCTTTAGCCCACTTATTTATCAAGCAGTAGATTTGTTGAGGATTTGTTTTTGGGGGATTTAATTTTTTGAGTTCTAAGTATATGAGATACAAAATATCTTTTTATTGATCTTGCTAGCTATGTCCTTTGCCATGCAGAAGCTCTGCAACTGCATGCAATCCCATTTGTCCAAACTTTCTTTGATTTGTTGTGTTTCTGGGTCTCTATTAAGAAAATTCTGCCTGTGCAAAGGAGATCTAGGGTTTCTCTATTCCATCCTGTAATGTTTTCAGAGTGTCTGCTTTTTTTTTAGTTTTTTTTTTTAGTTTTTGTGAACATACTGTACAGAGGGGTTACAATTACATAGGCAAGATAATGAGTATATTTCTTATCAAGCATTGCAGCCTCCTCCTTTGTTTACCCTTCACATCCCTTC
>NW_012267373.1:2549165-2564262 GCF_000151885.1 Dipodomys ordii | reverse complement strand
CAAGGAGACCTAGGGTTTCTCCTGTCCCTTCCTGTAGTGTTTTCAGGGTGTCTGCTTTGACTCCGAGGTTGATTCTGGTGCAGGATGATATATATGGATCTAGAGATTTTACCTCACCCCAGTTAGAATGGTTTTAATCAAGAACTCTATCAACAATAGATACTGGAGGGGATGTGGCCAGAAGGGAACCCTACTGCACTGTTGGTGGTAGTGTAAACTTGTTCAACCACTTTGGAAAGCAGGATGGAGGTTCCTCAAAAGACTCCATATAGAGCTCCCATAGGACCCAGCAATCCCACTTTCGGGCATTTACCCAAATGATCACAAACAAGACCATTATAAGGTACCAGCACAACTATGTTTATTGCAGCATTATTTACCATAGCTAAGATTTGGAGCCAACCCAGATGCCCCTCAGTAGATGAATGGATCAAGAAGATGTGATACACACACACACACACACACACACACACACACACACACACAGGAATTCTATGCCTCCATCAGAAAGCCTCTTCTTTCTGAGAAACCTTGCAGTGTTATGTTTCTCTTATCCCTCAGTTTTCCCCACCTCCCAAAAAAATTTCAGATTCACATAATTGCATAATACGAACACTTCCTTTTCCATATCACAGAAGGAAATTGCTTCTTTGATCAAACCCAAGCTGCTATATACCCTAACCACAAATAAAAAGGGAAAGAAATCTTACTCATTCAAACTTTCCTATCAGTTGCTCGATTTCTGAAACTCTTGCCAGTTTAATTCCAGAATAGAGTCAATGGAAGATAAGATCTCCAAGTTCAAGAATAAAGGAAAAACTCTTCTACCATCTCAACCTGAAACAATTTTAAATATTTCTTGACAAGCTGATCATCCAAGAATGTTTTCTTGCTGCACCTACTAATTTGGTCTATGTGTATACATGGGTTAACAATGTAAGCTACAGAAATAGAAAGCATATGTTTTATTATTTTCTTAGCATCCCCCATTTCTAAACCAAGAATTCGAAAAGGGAAAATAAAGCCAGATATATCCTGATAGCTTTTAAAGTCAACTTGAACTTAGGTTCTGAAATGACAATTGGACATCTATGTAAGAGAATTTATACTACAGCTTTCAATTTGGCAGGATATTGGCAGATATGAGGAAGCATACAAGCCTTTGCTACTCACCCTGAGAAAGAATTGTTTGCCAAGTTCAAATTTTCTGCCAACTACTGACGAGACCAATTATTTTCCTTCCATATTCAGTCGGTGTGTGTGTGGATAAACCTTAGCCTCACTGATGGAGCTATAAATTTATAGGTTGTAAAGATTTAATGCAAAGACCCTGCTAGTGACAGCTCTATTTGTGATACAGATGCCCTCACTGAGCTGTTGGAGGTCTGGGGCTCAGAGTCCAGTTCAGTCCTTTTACAACGTATCCATCAGCAACCCGAGCTACCCACTGTGAATTCAGGAAAGATTAAATAGTAGTATTCCCAGAAATAAGTTCAACATTAACATTTTCCTGATATGATATCAGTTTTGTTATCTTGTTAATAATTCTACTCTCAAATTTACAACACCTTTCTACTAGGAATATATATACATGTACTATGTATTCATATGGCTTCAGATATTCTCATTGATCTTTACCTCTTGTGAGATCAACAAGAAAGGAATATATGTCTGAAATCATAAATACTTTGTTTAGAAATCCCACAGGAGATGAGAGAGCCTCATCCAAACTAATTCTTCATTAAGTGCAGTCCTTATGCACATCTGTATTATAATAATAAATTATTTTAATCATAAGCACTGGCATTTCCAAAGTGTTTGACAGTGGACAATGCCTTTCTACATCTGCCCACTCTGTTGTGATTCGGCCATGGAGCCACAGTGTAAACAAAAGAGTAGGCTGACTTAAAGGTCCAAAAGATACTGAAATATCTCCAGACTACATCCAAAGGAAACAAATGATTATGTACGAAATATAAGAGTTTTACTACAAGAGTGTTTATGGAGTCTCTAGCCTTTCTAGCACAGACTAGGATCATAGATGTATGCCACCAAGGCCCAGTGGCTTACATTTTTAACACAGAAGGAAAACTGGATAGATAATATGCTCTGTTAACATCCCAAAGCCAAAACACAGCGTAACTTAGGAGTGGGACTTGGCAATGGCAAAAACCTCTGTGGTGAACAGAAAGAAAAAAAAGAACTGAGTGAAAAGTCATGCTTGGGACTCCCAGAAAGCCCACCTCTGCCCTGGTCTGAGTAATCCCCATCTGGTTTATTTTAATCTCTCAGAGTCACAGTTTACTCATCTGTTACGTGAACCTAAAAATATCTCTCCACTTATAGATGTTTATTTTCTATAAACCTGTACCACTTTACTTGTACATATTAATTAATCCATGTGATATTTCTACTCTCATTCTTACACTGGGATTGTAAGAATCCCATCCCATTGTTATAAACAGTCCTATAGATTTCCTGGCAGAGAGCTTCTCTCTACTTGGTCAATAGCAGCCATTATAATTTGGGTAGACTTTATGGATATACTCTCACTAATGACTGTATCTAAACTCCAGCAAATGTCTCTGCATTGTAGAAAAGAGTGTCACATTGGACTACAGTGAAAGGGTATACCTCATACCCAGAGCACCCGCCTTCCTAATTGGATAGAAGGGCAGATGTTTGAGAAGATACATTGAAATGATAGTTGATAGGGAATGACTTGAAGTTATATTATTAGGTGCTTAATGCTTGCATTTTCAGGCATGCTTTAACCATTATAAATATGTTTACTTAAATTAAAACTCCTAGAGTACAGGGAAGCCATTGTAACGTGCCCTAACTGTACACTGAGAAGATTTGGTTTGTTTCTTCTGGATTCATGGAATGAGACCCTTTTGACTAGACTCAACTGGGCTGTAGTCTGCTTTTCTACATCACTGTATAATCAGAAATAATCCTGACAATAAAGCAATGACTCCAGCAGTCCAATAGACACAGTCTACACAATTCATTCCAGAGTCACATAACAATACATACAACCATTACATACACACACACACACACACACACACACACACACGCACACACACACACACACACATAATGTATTTTATTGAACATCTACACTTTTTCAGGTACTACACTAAGCCTTTTACTGATATTGGCCTACTCCTAGGATGACTCTACAAGATATAATTGTTGCTTCACATTACTGTATTAAGAGAAGAGAAATTCAGACACTAAAGCAATTTGCCAGGACAACAAGTTTTATAGTCCATATTGATCTCAACCCCATCTCTACTACCTTCACATCTTGTGTTTCTACTACATTAGGAAATATGTGTGTGTATGCATACGGTGGCCATTCTTTGCAATACTTAGCAACCAAGTGAATTGACTGATCACTTTTACTTCTCAGATAGTGGATCCTGGGGGTCAAAGATCAGCATGTATTTGGTTGAGGGTCACATAACCAATGAACTAGGTTTCTCTCCGTGTTCCAGCCCAGGCAGGCCCGGAACCCCTGGACTCAAGCTGTCTTCCTACATAGCATTCTAAGTAGCTAGATCATAGCTGGCCACACAGGCTCAGCTGATACACGCAAACCATTCTTCACTGATCAAGTTCCTAGCCTCCCTGTCTCTTACTGTCTATATCCTCTCGTGGGGTGACACATATGAAAATAAAGTATTTTGTCTGTTAATTAGTCATCATGTCCAGTAATGTCACATGTACTTGTACATCACTAAATTAGCCTATAGGTCAGAACTACAATGTGGAATTCATGAACTACAATCCAGACAAAAAAAGTATAATTGGAGACCGTCATGCTATAAGACAGTCACATTATGCAGAAATATCAATGCCACTGATGTTGATGAATGACCCAACATGGCACAAATAACAAATTACCATTTGAATGTCAAATCTTGAGCTTCCAAGCCAGAAATGATCAGCTCTGTAACGAATCTCAAAGACTCCAGGGCTACAAATCAGACTCTTAAATAAGCTATCATTCTACACTTTAAGCTCGCAAAGAGCCTCAAGGTTGTTCTCGCCTCACAGAGCATGAAATATCTCACTGATTATCACTTTGTGACAGATTTAGCATGTTTAATGTAACTTCTAATACACAAGATGAATCTTCCACTTTTAAATCCACTAATAGAATCAGAGACTCATTGCCCTGAGGGATTCTTAAGAGGTCAGGCAATCCATTCCCTGGCCCACAGGCAGCCCCACACATGCCCTCTGAGACATACAAAGATCTTCCTGCCTTCCAAGACTTTTCAGCCAAGATGGTTTAAGAAATTCCCTCACTGCCCATGAAAAGTTAGCAGCACTCACTGTCAGGAAATTTTGTTTTTCTTGCCTTTAACCTAAATCCCTGTATGCTGTCTTTTCAGTACATTTCACATTGTAGAATTATGTGTGACTGTATGGTTTTTCAGCATTCTGCACTTCATCTTGCACAATAGTAATTTTCACAATCTTATTATGATTATCCATATCTCCAGTAGATTATAAATCCTGTAAAGGGATTAAGTCACTTCATAGATACTTCTAGCAAGCTCCTACGGCTACCATTTGTAGCCCTCCAATACCTGTAAGCTATTGTAGCACTTAGAATACTGATTATAATCCCCTCTGTAGTGCCCTGTACAACACTGTCTTCCCCTTTCAAAGTAGTCAGGAGAAAGAAACACAAATATATGCCTAAGAATTAACTAACTCCACAAATTTTTTTCTAAAGATGTTAGAAAAAAACTTTCTGAATATAAAATATGCAACAGAGGAATACGCTAAATAGTTTCTACTTGTCAGTCCTCAAAAAGAATCTTAAATATCTTCTCAGGGCAGGACTTCCATGGCTTCAGATCTATCACCACATCACTCATCTATCACCTACTCTGATGTGCAAATGTGTTTTACCCCTGCTAGCATCTTCCCATTACCTTTAAACCTTTCTTGTTTGCATTTTTGGAAAATTATCTTCCTTTACCTGCTTCCCTGGATGCCTATTTTTTGTCTCATTCATTCTTTACTCTTCTGTTTATAGCTTAAAATCTCTCTTTCAGTTATGGTCATTGGTCACACTAATTTTCAAGTAGCATTTATTCTTGTATATATCAAACAGTTTAATTGGCCAACAACAAACTCATCCACCACTTTAACACTTGTAAAATCAATTGATGAAGCCTCAATGATAAACAAACATATGTCTTCCTTCTCATTTTTGAATTCACAGTGGTCCTAATGTCCTCACATGTGCCCAAAGCAGAAATATTTGAAAGGTTTTTGTACCTTCCACAATCATCACCCCAGTGTCTCCATATTTTCTTTTTTTTTTCATTTCTTTGCCTTGAGGCAGTTTTCTGCCATTTGTAAAAGATGGAAACCTAAAGCTAATGATAACATTATTGTTACTATTATTAGGTCTTTAATACAATCCTTAATAGATCGTTAATGTGATCAAATCCCTGAATATCACAATTCTTTCAAGATTTCTTTGTCAGTCCAAGATGGGTTATATAGAGTATGGTGATTCCTTAGAAAAATAAAAATAGAACTACCATGCATACAATAACCTACTACTTGGCAAGTATGTCCAAAGGAGATAAAATCAGAGCCAAAATATGGTGATTCATACCATAGCTGCAGCACTCAAGAGGCTGAGTCCTGAAGATTGAGAGTTTGAGGCTAACCTGGGTTATATCATAGAGAGATGGGTCAAAAGCAAGAAAGCAAGAGAAAGGTAGAGCAAACAAGACAGAAAGAAGAAAGAAACAGAGAGAAGGAAAACAAAAAGAAAAGGAAAGAAAGTAAAAAGAAAAGATCTCACCATCAGTGTCTCAACATGTCTATTTTTATCTCATGGTTCAGCTCTCTTTGTCATGTAGCTCCATCTCTTCTCTATTCTACTTCCCATGTTTTTCCTTTTAACCTCTCAGTAACTGTCTACTTTTGCCCTGGAGGCATGGCTCCAGTGACAGAGCACCAGCTGTAAGCAGCAAAGCCAAAGAAGAATATAGGTCCTGAATATAAGGCCCTGATTTCATACCCTGTACACACATACACACACACACACACACACACACACATTCAAATGCTAACCTCTCTATGAATTGTATCTTCTTTATGAAGACTTCTCTTTTCTTCCTTTATTTCTTGTAAGTACCACACGCTAACCAATTCTGCCACTGGAGCGCCTTCTTCCTTTATTTATTTATTTATTTTTTGGTCCAGTCATGGGGCCTGAACTCTGGGCCTGGGCGCTGTCCCTAAGCTCTTCAGCTCAAGGCTAGCACTCTACCACTTGAGCCACAGTGCCACTTCCGGCTTTTTTTTTCTTTTTTTGCTTATGTGGTGCTGAGGAATTGAACCCAGGGCCTCAGGCATGCAAAGCAAGCATTCTACCACTGAGCCACCTTCCCAGCCCCCCCTTCCTTTATTTTTTTACTTCATCCCTCCTCTGATTTTTCTATTGCTTTGTATCATAAAATGCTGTCATTTTTATCTCCCAGTGAATGAAATTTTCTTTTAGTTTTTTTCTTTTATTTTTGATGGCATTGGGGTTTGAACTTAGAACCTTGAATTTTCTGGGTAAGCAGTCTCTTAGAGCAAAACCCCCAAAGCTTGTGATTTATGTAATTGTTATTCAGATTGGTTCTAACAATTTCACCTAGGACAGCCTCAGACCATTATCCTTCAGAGCTCTGCCTCCTAAGTAGCTTGGACTACAGATGTGAGCCAACACATCTGCCTCTCATCTTTGGGACTTTCTGTGGTATCTGATATTCATCCCTTAGCAGATACTTGTTGCATATGAGTTATGTTGCTACAAAGCAAGCCTATTCTTACAAAATTTTTCTCTGTTAGAAGGCATGGATCCAGTAAGTTCATCTGAAATGCAACAAAGTTATTTAGACATGTATCTAAATCATGACAAAGTGGGACAAAGTCATCTTTCATTCTGTTTAATATTGATGACTATTCCCACCCACACAGATTCTATCAATAATTGGGGAGAGTAGTTGAAATAAATTTATAATTCATTTTATAACAAAATCATACAAATGGGAGCAAAGATACTTCCTTTTCTGTGGAATCAGCAGACCACAACAGATCAATAAATGGAGAAAAATTCTTACTTGTTCTTAGTTGACATATCAAAAAATATAACAGTTATATGTTCCTCCTCATAAAAAATAGGAGATTGAGATGTCCTTCTTGTACACTGGGGAGGAGTGAACATGTATAACAAATATGGGTTAGTAAATTTAGGAAAAATTATCCTTTCTGAAAATGTAATCTTTTCTTCCCTACAGCCATCCCTCAAAGACAGATGCTTTGTCTTATTCATCTTTAAAGGTCAAAGCTTATTGAGGACCACAAAGCAGATGAGAGGCCAAGTAAATAGTCATTGATCCCATAAATGAAAGAAAAATAAATGAGCATACTTCTACAATGTACGTAAACAAATGTGTAACTTTCAAGTCAGTGTGTCAAATTTTTGGGCTCCCAAACCTCTGTTTCATTGCACAGAGCTTATTTTGTAGTAATTCAATCACCAAATACAAAATCCTTTCCAAATTAGGAGACTTGACTCAGTTTGAGGAAAGCAAAAAATGAACCTCACTTAATCTCAGCATCCACATCACTTACATAAACTAGTAAGGGAAATAAAAGCTAATTGAAATTGGAAATTTTCTTAATACATATTCTAGAGAACACCAGGCTGTTAGACTCTAACCTTAAGCAGTGGGCCATGGTCTTAGAATAAGAGATGGAAATGGTCAATGGTCAATCTTAGAGATTGACAGTGACTAAAGCACTTTAAAAACTCTTTGCAACAAATCCTTCCCCCAAATCCTCAGGCTATTTGATAAAACTCTTTGTTTGCATAACACCTCTTAATATATCCTTAATATATCAGCTTAATAGATAGGGGACACTTCAAAAAAATGGTCAAACAGCACTAAAAAGTTTTATCTGTTAGGAGATGTCATGGAGCTAGAAAAGAGAGAAACACACAAAGGACTGTAACTCAGGTTGCTGGAGCAGAGATGACAGGGGCGAAGAAGAAACTCTGTAGTAGAAAACTTCCTTATAGAATCCCATTGAGTCTAAATAAATGGCTCAAGATAAAGTCTACTTCCATATCGCAAATGTGCATTCATTATTAACTCCTCAACCATTTTTTAAGATTCTGTAACTAAGAAATATCCGTTACAAGAGCTTGACAAGAGCTCAACTCCCATTTCCATTCCACTTAGAAGGTTTTTTCAGTTCCACTCTGATAACCCTCAAATACTAATGGCATCTCTCTTTGTCTTTGTCTCTCTGTCTCTGTCTCTGTCTGTCTGTCTTTCTCTTAAAAGCAAATTGTCACAAGTCAAGTTTAACGACCTAAACCTTAGTTTATCACCTAGTTTCTGGATCTGCAATAATGACCTTCGTTGTATTCAAAGGGACTTGGGCTTGGTTTTGTTGTTGTTGTTTTTGTTTGTTTGTTTGTTTTTGTCAGTCGTGGGGCCAAACTCTGGGTCTGGGTGCTGTCCCTCAGCTCTTCAGCTCAAGGCTAGTGCTCTACCCACTTGAGCCCCAGTGCCACTTCTGGCTTTTTCTGCTTAGGTGGTGCTGAGGAATCAAATCCAGGGCCTGATGCATGCAAAGCAAGCACTCTACCACTGAGCCACCTTCCCAGACCAAAAAGGGACTTCATTTGTTTGTCAGCCCTTACGATCTGAACTGTGGCTTAGAGCAGCTAAAACCTGCCACAGTAAGTCAGTCTCTACTTGCCATCATTGGTGCTTTCTCCCATTGGGGTGAGAGTTTTGTTTTGCTCTCTTATACTTACAGGTGATAATACTTTTTGCTGCCTATGGGTTTCCCTAATAATCAGACATGTTTGATGTCCTGTTTGTGTTATAACACATTCAGACTAATAACTCACTACATCTGTGCTAACAACAATTCCCTTACTGGGGCTCAGTCTAGCTAACCTCAGCTGGTCATGAATCCAATCTGCTTTTGTTTTCCTTGTGAAGGTGCTCATACCAAACCCACCAACAGAATCCTTTGTCCCCATTCACATACTAGCTGAGAAGTGTGACACTGTCTCCCAAGCCTGACTTCCTTTGCTGGACTGCAGGAACACATTTTGTATCTTTACAAGGTTTTATTGCTAATTATTATGGGGAAAAAGATTTAACAAAGTACACAGAAACAGTAATGACAATGTTTGTATTGACAATGTTTGTAACAGGCTTAAAATTGCATAAGACTGTAGAAGTAGCACTATACATAATAACATCATTATACAAAGGCCATTAGCAAATAATCCCGGAGAGTAAGCACTTTTTTTTACAGACTTAGAAACAATTTCTAGGTAAATAAATATATGCCACTTCAGTAACAGATCGAAGTCAAAAAAGAAGGCAACTCCCTAAGGAGGTATGAAATATATTACTTAAGTAGAGATTTACAATGTCTAGATACTCAGGAAAAAAATGTTTTAACATTTGTTTTTTCTTTTTTTCTTTTTTCATTTCTTTTGTCAGTTGTGGGGCTTGAATTCAGGGCTTGGGCCCTGTCTCTGAGCACTTTATGCTTGAAGCTAGACTCTACCACTTTAGCCACATTTCCACGTCTAGTTTTCTGGTGGTTAATTGGAAATAAGTCTCATGGAGTTTCCTGCTCAGACTGGCTTTGAGCCATGCTCCTCAGTTCTCAGCCTCCGGAGTACCTAGGATTACAGGCTTGAACACCAGCACCTGACCTCACCTCTTATATTAGGATTAAAGGAAAAAATTAAACCAAGCTAAAGTGTTCATGTTTTAAAACTAAATCCTCGACACCTTTTAACCTCTGTGTGTAACTTATCATGATACAAGTTTGAGAGAAAAATAAAAGACAAAATACTTCTCTTAAAAAATATTTCCTCATTTGTGGTACACTTACAGTTTAAAAATGTATCCATCTTTATTTCCTGCAAGACTGGATTTTCATAAAGGGAAGAAACAGCTCAAATATTTGGCTGTAAGGAAATTTCTTCTTTAAAAGTCAAGACTACAGAAAATCAATAATTTTAAACTTCCCATTCAGGAAAATATGTTGGTCATTAGCAGGCACATCCTAAGACATTCTTGATGTCCAGTTAAATACAATCAGCCTGTGCTGGTGGTTTATGCCTATAATCTTAGCTACTCAGGAAGCTGAAACTGAGGATCACAGTTCAAAGCCAGCTCTAACAGGAAACAGTAGAGAAACTTACCACCAATTAACCACCAAGAAGCTTGAAGTGGAGCTGCGGCTCAAGTGATACAGCGATAGCTTTGAGGAAAAAAAAAAAAACAACAACTCAGAGATAGTATCCAGGCCCCACACAAAATTGTGTGTGTGTGTGTGTGTGTGTGTGTGTGTGTGTGTGACATAATCATTTGCCCTGGAGATTTAGGATTAAATAATCACACAATTCTTAATTCTCCAACACTACCAGGACTGAATACACACAATTTGTCTAGACCAATTCTCACAAATTTTACAGCTTCTATACAAGCAGTCTGAACAAAGGATAATTCATAAGGAGTCACTTATAACAAAGAGTAAAACTGTGGAGAGTAAAACTGCATGGGGTGACAAGCATTGAGATCATCTTGAAGGTCTGGGACACCAGAGAGAAGAGGATATGATGGGAGAACAGTGGGAACAGCAATGGAGCACAGCAGCACACAGCTTGAACTCTGGGCGCTGTCCCTCAGCTCTTCAGCTCAAGGCTAGCGCTCTACTGCTTGAGTCACAGCGCCACTTCTGGTTTTCTGGTGGTTAATTGGAGATGAGTCTCTCAGTCTTTCCTGCCCGGGCTGGCTTTGAACCATGATCTTCAGATCTCAGCCTCCTGAGTAGTTAGTATTACAGGTATGATCCAACAGCACCCAGCATGCATACAGCTTTTTGAAGCAACTGAGGTGGCAGCAATGTCTGAGCTCTCCAATGTGTGAGGCCAGATGGAAAACAGAATTTATGAACAGATTGTTTAATAATATCATGTGGTGAAGATGCTCTCCAGTTGACTAATTCATATTATGATTAATTTCCAGATGTAAACCAGCATAAGAAAGCCTCTTGCTCTTTCTTGGATGGTTTTCACACCGTTGAAGACTTTAATCCTTGAGGCCCAGGAGCTCAGAAGACCCAAAGCTCTGTGCAGATGGGACACAAGTTCCTCAACATGAGAATTTTTGGTGATTATGCATTCTGTCTCTCTAAATTTTATGGACCTCCATCTAATCTAACGTGCTGGATAATAATCCAAAACGTCAATCATTTCTATTTCCCTTGAATGTGAATGACCATGTAGAGAACACCTTTTTTAAAAAAGAGTGAGGTGAGGGAAGACACTGCACAAAATGAAATGTGCTCATTACCTTACTCATATAATTGTAATCCCTCTGCATATCACCTTTATAATAACAATAGAGTAAATAATAATTTTTAAGAACAAAAAAAAAGGATACAGTACACATTGTGAATGAATGGAGTGCAAACCAGAGTGATACCTTTAATTATGGACAGGCTCTAAAGCAATTATTTTAACAATCTAGTGATAAATCCCTGACTAAAGTATACACCTATATTAATTCACGCAGTCAAGACAGTCAGTCTGAAAGAGGTCCTTTTGCTTAAGATTTCCCACCTGTTCCCTAAGGTCATAATGTATGGTATTGTACTAGTGCTGAGAGTATCTAAAGAAATAATTTCAGTTTCCTAATTTTTCACATTCATAAGGAACACTAGAAGTATGGCAAAAAAAAAAAACACCGTTTTACAGATTAAATTTTATAGACATGTCTTCAGAGTTGTGACATTTATTTGTGGAAAGTGAGTAAAAGAAAATGATCTACCAAAACAAAAATAGCACAAATTGTTATTCATATGTCAAATGAGATTCCCTCATTGGATATATAAATGATTGAAAGATGACATGTAATTGTGCAATTAAATCTACAATGGTGCCTCAAAAAAAGGAGAAACAGCAATTATTTTATTGTGTAGTACAGTAGCAGTGTCAATTATCAGTGCTAATGCAGCTCCACAGGGACATTTCTTTCATCTTGTGAATTACTTTATAAAGACTACTTCATATACTTAGTATAAAAATAGGCTTTTCTCAGCTACACAAAAAAACCCACTCATATGGATAATAACAGGGGCACCAACTTGTTAAAGAGTTCACCCTCTATCTCACCACTCCTGAACACAAACCCTGAGCTCCCACCACCTGTTTTCCCTTTCTTCTGTACAATTGTGTTCACTTGGCCACAGGTGCCCTCCTTCACCTGATCCACTCAGGACCAGTTACCATCTTATTAAATCTATCTCCATCTCCTAGACAAGAGGAAATTGCTAATTCCTCCAGAATCCTATAATTTAATAAGTATAGATTACATCACAATCCTCTCAAAAATTCGAGCTAAAACACTTGATCTAGTTTCCCTATTTTTATTTTTTGATGTTTTTTTATTAATTATCTTTAAGAAGTTGGACAAAAGGAGCCGCCATTTACCAAAGTAGTTTATGAAACCAACACCAACATTCTTATCCAACACTCCAAACCTACCCCTTCCTTGATTTTCTTCATTTTGAAGATACACATTCAATTCTTGACTGTATTCTCCCATTGTCTCTTCTTTCCTCTACAACCCTCTCCTTAACCCCACCTTATCCCTTATCCATGTTTCTTAGTGTTTATTTTGTTAAATTTTTTCTTTCTAGGAATTACACTATTTGAGATTTCCCTTGAATCTGCCATATTTCAATTCAGACATTTGTATACACTTGCATACCACCTAATGTATTTACTTACACATTTATAAACTAAATCTAGCTTATATGCAACCTGTAATGTAGCTTTTCCCAGATCTTCCATTTCTTTACAAATATTATTCTTTCTAATGGGTAAATAAAATTTCATTTTGTACATATACCACATTTTCTTGATTCATTCCCCATTATGGGGCTTCTGAGCTGATTTTATACCCTATATATGGTGAATACAGCTGCAATGAAGATGCTTGTGTTGGTGGCTTTACTGTATCCCTGTTCATAAAATTTTGTATAAATGCGCAGGAATAAAATTGCTGGATCATAGGATAGTTCTATGTTTAATTTCTAGAGGCATCTCCATACTGCTTTCCAGAGTTGTTGGATAAATTTAGATTCACACCAAAAGTTTATTCAGGTTCCCTTCTGGTCACATACTCACCAGCATATGTTATTTGTTCTCTTAATAATGGCATTCTAACTGTGGTGAAGTGAAATGGGTGTTGTTTTGATTTGCACTTCCTTTATGGCCAGGGATTTTGAGCATCTCCTGTGTCTATTAGCTATTTTTATATCTTCTTCTGAGAAGACTCTCTTTAGCTCATTAGCAAAGTTATTAATTGGACTATTCATTTTTCCAGGGTTTGGTTTTTAAGCTCTGTATATTTTGAATATAAGGCCAGAAAAAAAATCTGGCCGTTTTCATAGCTTGTTAGCTATGTCCTTGGCCACACAGAAACTTTTTAGTATTTTCTAACTTTATTTTATTGTAAAGATGCTATACAGAGGGGTTACAATTACATTAGCAAGGTAATTTTATTCAATCCCATTTATCAAGTCTTTCTTTTCTTTGCTGTGTTCTGGATCTTTACCAAGAAAGTCCTTACCAGTGCCAAGGAGTCCTATTGTTTCTCCTATTCCTTCATGTAATAGTTTCATAGTTTCATAATTTCAGGTCTTTCAATGAGGTCTTTCATCTTTATGAATTGATGCTGGTGTGATGTGGTAAATGAGGATCCAGTTTCAACTTTCCCAGTACCATTTGTAAAGATGGTGGTGTTCATCCAGCTTATGATTTGGACTCCATTATTAGATATTAGATATATATAGCTCTGTGGGTTTATTTCTGCATTTTCTATTCTGTTCCATTGGTACTCAGGCCTGTTTTGTGCCAGTACTAAACTGTTTTTATTACTTTAGCTCTGTAGTAGATTTTGAAGTTTACTATTGTTATACTCCAAGTACTATTTTTCTTGTGATTCTGGGCCTTTTGTAATTCCATACAAATTTAGGATTATTTTCTCTATCTCATTGAAAAATAATTTGGGAATTTTTTATGTGTTTTATTGTAAAAATACTGTACAGGGGGGTTACAGTTACATGAGCAAGGTAATAAGTACATTTCCTATTAAGCACTCTTGCCTCCTCCTTTGTTTTTCCCCTACCATCCCTTCCCTCCCACCTCCACAACTACACTCCCCCACACACACCTAACTTGTAAAGTTCGTTTTTCAATGAACTGTCTTGTACATTGCATTGTTACAATGGGTCAATCTGTATCTCTAATTAAGAAATTTGTTTTTTCACTTCCCCTTCCCAAATTAGAGAAGTCTATATACAAGATACAAGGCACTGACATCAAATACATTCAAAACAGGGGTTATACTGTGGTGGAGGAACGTACAAAGAAACAAAAAAATCAGATGGTACATTATAAATACTTAAGAAATAGAACTGGCCAGTTAGCTCAGTTGGTTAGAGCATGGTGCTAATAAATACTTACAAACAGTAGCAAGAAAGTAAAAACCACTTGTGTCCCTATCTTGGAGTTCATTTCACTTTATCTTATCTGGACATATGTACATAGTTTTTCACCTTTTCTGCTTCTCCCAGACATATACTAAATATTGAAAATGAGGGAAACCATAAGACCTATGCTTCTTTGACCCTGGCTTATTTCACTTAATAAAATTTTTTCAGTCTTTCCATTTCCTAACAAATGGGGGATGCCATTATTTCTGATGGAGGCATAGAATTCCATTTATATATTTACCACATTTTCTCAATCAATTCATCTACTGAAGGGCATCTGGGTTGGTTCCATATCTTAGCTATGGTAAATAATGCTGCAATAAACATAGTTGTGCTGTAGCTAAGATATGGAACCAATCCAGATGCCCCTCAGTAGATGAATGGATCAAGAAAATGTGGTATATATACACAATGGAATTCTATGCCTCCATCAGAAAGAATGACATTGCCCCATTTG
>NW_012267373.1:2532671-2546925 GCF_000151885.1 Dipodomys ordii | reverse complement strand
TGGGGGATTTAATTTTTTGAGTTCCATGTATATTTTAGATATGAGACCCTTGTCCGTTGTATGGCTAGTGAAGATCTTCTCCCAATCCGTGGGCTTTCTGTTGATCTTGCTAGCTATGTCCTTTGCCATGCAGAAGCTCTGCAACTTCATGCAATCTCATTTGTACAACCTTTCTTAGCTTTGTTGTGTTTCTAGATCCCTATTATGAAAATTTCTGCTTGTGCCAAGGAGACCTAGTGTTTCTCCTATTCCTTCCTGTAATGTTTTCAAGATGCCTGCTTTGACTCCGAGGTCTTTGATCCATTTGGAGTTGATTCTGGTGCAGGGTGATTTATAAGGACCTAGCTTTAGTTTTCTACAAGTGATCAACCAGTTTTGCCAGCACCATTTACTGAAGAGGCTGTCTTTCTTCCATTCTATTTTTTTAGCTCCCTTATTAAAGATTAAGTGGCTATAGGTCTATGGGTTCATTTCTGGGTTTTCAATTCTATTCCATTGTGCCATTGCCAAGCTGTGTTTATTTCTATGGCTTTGTAGTAGAGTTTAAAATTTGGTATTGATATTGCTACAGCACTGTTATTTCTGTTAAGGATCGATTTTGCTATTCGGGGTCTTTTATTTTTTGATTTCTTCTTCTATTTCATTGAAGAATGAGGTTGGAATATTGATCGGTATACACTGAATTTGTAGATAGCCTTCTGAAATATAGCCATTTTCATGATGTTGATCCTTCCATTCCAGGAGCATGGGAGTTTTTTCCACTTTCTAAGTTCTGCTTTGATTCCCTTTTTCAAGTTTTTATCGTAGAGGTCCTTCACTTCTTTAGTTAAGTTAATTCCTAGGTATTTTATTTTTTGTGTGGCTATTACAAAAGGAGTTGCTTTCTTAATTTCTACTGCCCTCTTCTCATTGTTGGTATATTGAAAAGCCATTGATTTTTGAGTGTAAATTTTATACACTGTTACTTTGCCAAAGTTTTGAATCAGCTCGAGTAATTTGAGAAAAGAGTCTGTGGGATTCTTTAAATATAAGATCATGACATCTGCAAAGAGGGAGAGTTTTATTTCTTCTTTCCCTATTTGGATCCCCTTTATGTCTGCATCTTGTCTTATTGCTGTAGCTAGGCATTCTAATACTAAATTGAAGAGCAGTAGAGAGAGTGGACATCCTTTAGAGGAAATAGCTGTAGTTTTTCACCATTAAGTATTATTCTGGCTGTAGGTTTGTCATATACAGCCTTTATTGTGTTGAGGAATGTTCCATGGATTCCTAGTTTTTCCAGAGCATTCATATAAAGGGGTGTTAGATCTTGTCAAATTCTTTTTCTGCATCTATTGAGATAACCATGTGGTTCTTATCCTTGCTCTTGCTGATGTGATGAATTATATTAATTGACTTGCATATATTGAACCAGCTTTGCATCCATGAAATGAATCCTGTTTGATTGTGGTGTATGATTTTTTGGATGAATTGTTGAAGTCCATTGGCCAAAATTTTGTTGAGAAGTTTTGCATTGATGTTCATCAAAAAAATGGATCTATTGATGAGTCCCTGCCTGGTTTTGAGATGAGGGTTAAGATGGCTTCATAGAGTTTGGTAGTGAACTTTCTCTTTGAATTTCATTGAAGAGCTGGAAGAGTATTGGTGTGAGTTCTGTTTTGAAGGCCTTGTAAAATTCCACTGTAAATAAATCTGGTCCTGAACTTTTCTTAGATGGAAGGTCTCTTGTTGTTGTTTCTATTTTGATGCTTGTTATGGGTCTGTTAAGTTGGTTTAACTCATCTTGGTTTAGTATTGGCATGTCAATATTTGCTAGGAAATCATCCATTTCTTTCAGATTCTCAAATATATTTGCATAAAAGTTGAGAAGTATTCCCTTACACTGTTCTGAATCTTGTTTGTTTCTATGGTGATGTTTCCATTCTCATCTCTGAGTTTATTTGGGTGTGTACTCTTCTTTTTCTGATAAGATTTGCTAAGTGTCTGTCAATTTGTTAACTTTTTCAATGAACCAACTCTTTGTTTTGTTGATTCTTTCTATAGTTTTTTGGATTCTAATTCAATTCTGATTTAATTTTAATTATTTCTTTTCATCTACTGGACTGAGATTTAGGTTGCTGCTCAGATCTGTCTCCCTGACCAAGCTGCCTAGATTTTCCCTATCTAGCCAAACTCTCTGTACTGTGATGGCACACTTGGTAGGATTCTCTAGCCTACGACTGCTCACTGTAACACTAAAACTGCTTTCATGCAAGAGGCTGTTTAGCCTCAAGCTTCTCCTCTGCCATCTTCCCCCAGACTCTCTGATTTGGGAATTTTGATGGGTAGTGCATCGAATTTGTAGATGTGCTTTCAACAATAATGACATTTTCACAATATTAATTCTGCCAATCCAAGATGATAGAAAGTCTTTTATTTTTATGTCTTCTTTGATTTTCTTCTTTAAATTTTTATAATTTCAAAGTAGAGGTCCTTCACAGCCTTGGTTATTCCTAGGGCTTTGTTTGTTTGGGTTTTTTTTTGTTGTTGTTTTTTATCTTTTTGAAACTGTTGCAAATGGAGTTGTGTTCTTGATTTCAGCTTTGCTTCCCATTGTTGACTAGCAGAAATGTTACGATCTTTCTGAGTTGATTTTATACCCTGCTAATTTACCAATGTTTTTAATCAGCTCTAGTAGCTTAGGGAAAGAGTCTATAAGACCTTTTAAATATATTATTATGTTATCTACAAATAGGGATAGTTTTATTTCTTCCTTACATATTTGGATTCCTTTTATTCTTTCTCTTGCAAAGCTCTTATTAAGAAGTCCAGTACTATACTGAAGAGGAGTAGTGAGAGTGGACAGTCTTGATATCCAATTTAATTTTTCATGCAGTCTCACATAGATAGATGTCTTGCTATCTGTACTGTCCTTTCCCCTGGGTACAACAACAAATCCTTCAAAGAAGGCATTCATTGCTTCCTCTCTGTCCTCGCTGCCTCTGAACTTTCATTCACTATACAAGACTCCCCAAATCTCATTACTTTCTTTTTCTATTTTTGGCAGTCATAGGGCTTGATTATAGGGCTTGGGTTCTGTCCCTGAGCTCTGTCTCTCAAAGCTAGCACTCTACTACTTTGAGTCACAGTGCCACTTCCAGTTTTCTTGTGGTTAATTGGAGATAAGTGTCTCATAGACTTTCCTGTACAAGTTGGTTTCAAACTGTGAACTTCAGATCTCAGCCTCCTAGCTACTAGCTAGGATAATAGGCATGAACCACCAAGGTCAGGCTTTATTACCTTCTTAATGTAGATTTTTCAAAGTAACTCTCTCTTATCTCCAAAATAATAAAAGAATTCCACAGCATAGCCTAGAAAGCTAGTTTTGTCAGACTTTTATGACAAAAGACTATAGACTGAGAAGTTTATAAAGTTCTGCAGTTTAGAAGTCTAAAATCAAGGTGCCAGCAGATTTGATAGCTGGCAAAGACCCATGTTTTGGTTCACATATGACTTGCTTTTTTTGCTGTTTCTCTAGTGGATGGAAAGAACAAGGAAGGTCAACATAGTGTATTTATTAAGGGCAGTAATCTTATTCATAAAAAAATCCATCCTCATGACCTTATCACTTACGACAGACTCTACCCATAACTAGCACCAGAATGGGGATAAGGTTTCTACATATGAATATTTATGAGCACACTTATTCAGTCTTTCACAGTCCCTGATAGGCAACCCTGTCAAACACAGGTTAGTCTGTTTATATTGCTCCTTAAACACCCTTTTATTCAAGGTCACACCTTTACTCTTGCTTATTGACACCCTGCCAACCTGTGCTTTTCTCTTTCACACTGTCAAATTCTTTTCAATTTCAAATATTGCTCTTACAGTCTAAAAATAGTGAAATAAATTTCATCATAGCATAGATGGCTGCTTATGATATTATCCTCTCTTAGTCTAGTCAGGTTCTAGGACAAAATACCACAGACTGGAGGCATTCCTCAAGACCCTCCTGAACATTCTCTCTCCCATAATGCCTTTTCCTTCATCTATAGCCAAAATTAAGTTTCCCATCATATATGATCAGAGTGGATTGTCATTCCTCCTCGTTGGAAAATATACTTCCTAAGCTTCATATCAAGTTATTTGATAAATAAAATTTAAAATGTCTACCTGCCATATTAGCTACTTCTTTCCAATCATGTAGGCATTCTATAAAACTTAGTATTAAAACAGTTACTGTTTGGTGGGGCACCTCTGGCTCATCCCTGTTATCCTAGCTACTCAGAAGGCTGAGATCTGAGGATCACAGTTCAAAGCCAGCCCAGACAGTTATTGTGAATAAGATCTTTAATTGTCTTAATTTTTTTTTCTAAGAGAACTAGATTCTTGTCTTGAACTAGAACTAGTCTTGTGTGGGGGGGTGTATATATGTATATCATACATTTATATATGCACGCATGCAAACATATGCATATGCACACATACATAGATTCAAGACATATAGTCATCCAATCTGTGAAATCCACACCAACTGTATCTCATTATTGCTAGCAGAACATCCAGTCATAAGAAGGTTAGAAAAGTTTTTTAATACAAAGCAGTCTTCTTAAATATCTGGCTTTAGTGACTGGCCAAGGTAGTCTCAATGTTTCTCCAAAATCGACTTAACATTGCCCAGATTTTCTCCTAACTATATGTACTTAACTTTTGCATTATTATTTGAACATGAAGTGTCTCCACAGGTTCACATTTTAAATTGTCAATCCTCCAGTTGTCTTTATTTTAGGAGTCTGTAGAAAGTTTGAAGGGTAAGGATTAGATAGAGGAAGTGAATCACTGTAGGCATGTTTTGAAGGCCACACAGGGGCTAGTCTGCCAATGGCCGTTGCCACCACCACCACCTCCTCCTCCTCCTCCTCCCCCTCCTTCATCCCCTCCTCCTCTTCCTTCTCTTCTTCTTCTCTTACTACTATGGTGTTCTACCCAAGCACATGGGATCAAGTAACCATTGACTGAGCTCTCTAAATCATGAGCCAGAATTATTTCTTCCCCTAAGTTGTTTCTCTAAGGTTTGGTCATAACAACAATTAAGTAATTAATAATGCCTATTATAGCATTTACTTGAGATATTTTTGGTCGGTTGTGGGACTTAAACTCTGGGCCTGGGCACTGTCTCTGAGCTCTTCAGCTCAAGGAGAGTGCTCTACCGCTTGAACCACAGAGTTACTTCCAGTTTTCTGGTGGTTAATTGGAGATAAGAGTCTCATGGATTTTCCTGCCCAGGCTGTCTTTGAACCGAAATACTCAGATCTCAGCCTCCTGAATAGCTAGGATTACTGGTGAGAGAATTTTCTATTGTAAATTCTTTTGGAGATGCCTTTTTGCCTAGACTTTCAGTAGTTTTGCAACCCAAGAACATTTTTCTACAGAACCTGTGTGCTAGTCCTTTGAAGTGTAATCATTGAGAAAGCTAGCAGCATTCTCATCTCTCCCCAGTCTTTGTAAGAGTGAAGGAATCTAACTTCAATTAGCATCAATTACCAAGCAAATAGACTAATTGCAATATTTACTCCAACCCCATCTCTATGCAATGTCCTTAAGTATTTTTTTCATTAGCTTTCTCAAGTACTCACTTTGTTTCAGTAAAGTTGAGTTCACACGCTCCTCTTGCAATTACCTTGTAATAGAACTATTGAATGGTAATAGTCATAAATAGATCATTGTGATAATCATGAATAAAGTCTTCCTTGTAATAGTCTTGAATAAAGACTTTCTTGCCTGTTTGACTCTTCTACTGCAATTTTTTCTCTAACACGACAAGCTGAGCAAGCCAATGCATTGCTGCTGCCCACTTGATAGAGGAGCATTTTAATGTGTCTCCCTCCATCAATATTTGATACAAGTTAAACAGGAATGGCAGGCTGTTAATATTCACTGTATCTGCGATCCTCTGACCATATGCAAAGGATAAATGAGAAGAAAGGAATTCTTCCTTATTGTTTCTGGAAATTAAATTCAACTGAATTGGTTGCAAAGAAAATAAGAAAATTGGTAGAGGAATATCAATACCAAATTTCAAACTCTACTACAAAGCCATAGTAATCAAAACAGCTTGGTACTGGCACAAGAACAGACCTTAGGACCAATGGAATAGAAATGAAGACCCAGAAATGAACCCACAGACCTATAGCTACCTAATCTTCAATAAGGGAGCTAAAAAAACATCGAATGGAAGAAAGACAGCCTCTTCAGTAAATGATGCTGGAAAAACTGGTTAAACACCTGTAGAAAACTAAAGCTAGATCCTTATATATCACCCTTCACCAGAATCAACTCCAAATGGATCAAAGACCTCGGAGTCAAAGCAGACACCTTGAAAACATTACAGGAAGGAATAGGAGAAACTCTAGGGCTCCTTGGCACAGGCCAAAATTATCTTAATAGAGACCCAGAAACACAACAACTCAAGAAAAGTTGGACAAATGAGATTACATGAAACTGTAGAGCTTCTGCATGGCAAAGGACATAGCTAGCAAGATCAATAGAAAGCCCACGGATTGGGAGAAGATCTTTTCTAGCCATACAATAAACAAAGGTTTCATATCTAAATTATACTTGGAACTCAAAAATGAAATTCCCCCAACAACAAATCCTCAAAGAACTAAATGCCCAGTAAATAAGTGAGCTAAAGACTTACACAGAAACTTCTCTGAAGAGGAAATAAGAATGGGCAATAGACACATAAGGAAATGCTCAAATTCTTTACCTATAAAAGAAAGGCAAATCAAAATAACATTGAGATTCCATGTCACCCCAGTTAGAATGGCTAAAATCAAAAAATCTAATAACAGATGCTGGAGGGGATGTGGTCAAAAGGGAACCCTATTGCATTGTTGGTGGGAGTATAAACTTGTTCAACCACTCTGGAAAGCAGTATGGAGATTCTTCAAAAGACTCCACATAGAGCTCCCCTATGACCCAGCAATCTCACTTTTGGGCATTTACCCAAATGATCACAAATAAGTCCATACTAAAGCTACCAGCACAACTATGTTTATCGCAGCATTATTTACCATAGCTAAGATATGGAATCAACTCAGATGCCCCTTAGTAAATGAATGGATCAAGAAAATGTGATAGATAGATAGATAGATAGATAGATAGATAGATAGATAGATAGATAGATAGAGTGAAATTCTATACCTTCATCAGAAAAAATAACACCGCCCCATTCATTAGAAAATAGAAAGACCTAGAAAAAGTCCTATTAAGTGTTGTGATCTAGGCCTAAAGAAACATAAGTCCCATGGTTTCTCTTAACTGCAGTAACTAGTATATGTCTAGGACAAGCAGTAAAGGTAAAAATAACTATGTACATCTATGACCATATAAAATGGTGCTGAGCGAAATGAACCCCAAGATAGGGACACAAGAGGTTTTATCTTTCTTGCTGTTGTCTTTAATGTACTTAAAATGTACTATGTGATTTTTTTGTTTCTTTTGTATGTTCTTCCCCCATGATATAACCCCTGTTTTCACTGTATTTGATTTTGGCACTCTGTATCTTGTAAATTTTTCTAATTTGGGTAGGGGAAGGGAAATAACAAAAAGCTGAAATACAATGGTTGACCCATTGTAACAATGAGATATACAAGACACTATGTTGAAAAGGAACTTTACATCTTCTGGGGTGAGTGGGAGGAAGGGAAAAGTTGGTAAGGTGGGGAAGGAAAGGATGGTAGGGGAAAAACAAAGGAGGAGGTAACAATGCTCAATTGTAAATGTACTTATTACCTTACTCATGTATCTGTAGCCAATCTGTACAGTATCTTTACAATTAAAAATATATAT
Organism: Dipodomys ordii; assembly: GCF_000151885.1. Taxonomy (NCBI): domain Eukaryota; kingdom Metazoa; phylum Chordata; class Mammalia; order Rodentia; family Heteromyidae; genus Dipodomys; species Dipodomys ordii. The sequence continues at coordinate 2,539,092 of NW_012267373.1, read as the reverse complement.
TAAAAAAAGAAAATAAGCAAATTGGATCTTCCTGAAAATGGGTTAATTGTATTATACTTTGCCCTTCTAAATTTCACAGTAATGTCCAAGCATAAATGTAACCATTACTTTCTTAGTCTGATCCTGTAATAATTGCTCTTATCATAGCACATTAATTAAACTAGGTTAGATTTACACGTGACCATTTTTTACAATTTAGGGGAAGAGAATGGCCTCATCAATTACTAGAGAGAAGAGCTTTGTGACTTACTGGCCAGTCTATGTATCCACAAATTAATATAAGTACCAGTTTGCAGCTGCCCCCGAAAATATAGTATATTCACACTTTCTAAAATGTATTTCTCTAATCCTTGCATTAACATATTCTGGCCAATTTACTTCTCAGGTCTAGTGTGTCAAGGAGTCAATAGCAAGTTATAAAATCAGAAATGTTATTAGTAATTTTCAAAGATTGGTGGGAGAGCAGAGAAAAGATCAAGAAAGATGATGACAAAATATATTCAGAATGACCTTCAAGGATTCACAAAATACATGGTCTGTGAGTCATTTTGTAAAACAAATTTGCTCAGATATACTCTTCTCTTTTAAGTCATTCTCTGAATGATTCTCCCCTCTGGACCTTTTCAGGATAATTTAGCTAGAAATTATTATACACAGAAATGACAATTTGTGATTTATTGCTTTTGGTGCAAAGAATAGCTGGTTATTCTAGTTTTAGAAGTGTACCTGAAAATTATTTTCTGCACTTCCAAGAGAATTATATATTGAAATGAGTCTACAAAGGAATTCTGAATTTATTATAGTGTTAAAATTTTATGTGTATTTCTCTGGAATTTGAAGTAAATTTCTCATGACAAGACTTATATCTTCCCAAAGTTAGATGCATGTGATTGCTTTCAAGTAAGTGCAATTTTGGAAATTTTAGCCAAAAAATGAGTGTGTGTGTGTGTGTGTGTGTGTGTGTGTGTGTGTGTGTGTGGTGTGTAATATATAGCAACATTTTAACATTGATTGTCTTTCATGAAGAGATAGGACATTTTACATTTCTTTATCCTCGCTTATTTCTCTTTCTTGCTTTCCTTTATAAAATGTGAATCGATTTTGCCATCTAAAGTTCACCATGCTAAGTCAGCAGTTACTCAGGAAAAAATATCATGAGTAATTTCCCAAAACTCTTCATAGGAGTCTTTAACATCCACAGCTTCCATTCATTGTTTAATAGGTGAATCATCTCTGTTAAACTTGCTTTTGTAATTCTAGATTTGAAATGCCATATTATTTTCGACAGGAAAAAAATAATCACAGCAATTTGAGATGAGGTGCACACATTTCTATGAGATGTGTAAAAGGAGGGTGATTTTCAAGCACAAATTAATGACTCAAAAGTGACTTAAATTCCCACAGTAGTTCTGCACTGAGCCCAGAATGAAATTAAACACTCCTTACAGCAGCCCACAGATTGTGGGCCTCATAATAGCAATAATAAAAGCAGGTGCTAGCATTCATTGACTACTCTGTTTTACATGTTATACTAAGTGCTTTGCAGGAATTAACTCATTTAATCTTGAAAACTACCCTCTGAGGTAGATATTATTATCCCCATTTTTTTGTGGATACAGAGGCTCACAAGGCGGTCCTATACCATTTATCTGGCAGAGTTAGATTACTGTGGCTCAGCAGCAGTTTCTTTCTGTTTCTGTGCAATATCACCAACTCTGGGCCAAGTTTTCAAAAGAGAAATTAGAAAATATTATTGGAAGAATAATTATGGCTTTTAGACAAAGTATTCTTATGAAAAGGATTCACTGCTAACAGTAGCATTCACTGATATATATATATAGAGAGATAGATACATATATGATCTTAAAAGGCCACATGTGATGAAAACACTGCTACAGATTATTGATCTTGTTGATCTACTAATAAGAATATGTGTTTCATAATTCACAGATTGCTATCATATGCCACATACATTTACTCTTCACACCAGCTGCAGAGCACAAGATTATTTTACAGATTACAAAATCTAAAAACTTTTAGAGTGATGATTTCCAAATGGCAACACAACAGAAAATCAGAACAGTTCACACTCAAATTTTCATTGATCTAATTTCTGTCATATCTCTTCACTCTACTGAGTATCATTTTAAAATTATTTTATAATTCACTATTTTATTAGTCACTAAAGAACAAAAGAATTACAGTTTAGGGGGAAGTCATAGTGTGCATTAGATTGTTCTACTCACTAAATTGAGCCAATGGCATCAGACAGAATTCTCATTCAAACAAAGGTCATCTCCTCCACTTTCTCATCTCTCCAAGTCCTTGGAGGATTTCAAAAACTGCAGAAATCACCTAACTGTCCAGTGAACATGAAAGAGGTCTACTTTCCCAGGTCAGCTTCTCTACTAGTACTGAGCCAAGCACAGCATCCATCAAGAAAGAATTTAATTACCTTTTATGTTATGCATATACTAACAAAAAAGCTATGACAGCTTTGTGTTAAAGTTTTCAATGATGCAATTTGATCACACATTGCAGGTTTCCATTGGTCTATGGGAACCAAATAATCAGTTTGAAACTAACAAGCAAAAGAAGTCATTTAAGGAATAGTTGGGCCAGCAATAAAGCAGAGAGTAAAGCTACGGTGGCATTTCAGAAGCAGTTGTAGCAATCTCTCCATAAAGGCTTTTACTGCTTAGGTCAAGGCCTATTCCAAAAATTCAGGTCACCAGAGCCTCTAAGTGCAACTGGACCGAGCTCTGCATTTTTGTATGTGTCCCACATAAAACAGTTGCAAGGAAGTGGCATCCAAGAGAGATTTTAATCTCTGCTGCCAACAATCTACAGGGCCCTCAGTGACATCAGAAAATAAAAAATTTGTAATTGATAAAGGAGAGAATATAGAAACTGTGCAGCAGATATTTTAAGGAATTTAAGTTATTGTGGTCATTTATTTTTAGAGAAAGAGATTTGTTATGTTATCTGAGGCTGGACCCAAACTCTAGGATAGCTATCTTTGTCTCAACCTTAGGAGTGCTAAGACAACATGTACAAATGAACAGCCTAAGGAATTTTAAAGCCAATACAAGAAGAAAGCCTCCTAGCCATTTACCTCAGGGTGTAAGACCTGTCTTAATCTGAATCATATCTACTTTTATAACTGCCTTCCCTAGCATTGCCCTCTCTCTGTTTGCTAAACATTAACTTTTTAGTTGCTATTTACTTTTTTATTGTTTACTTTATACACTTGCAAAACTTCTACAGTAAAACGTATCCTATCAATTTATTTTCATATGGACTATTTCCCACCCCCCGCAGAATTCCTCTCGATACTCCACTCCACTCTATCTCTCATTCTGCTTGTATGAACTTCTCTTATATTGCTGTCATGAAATCCGCATCACCGGTACATATTTGTATGAAGTATATTCAATTATAAATTCCACTAAATAATAATTAATTCTTTATTTATGGCATGGTCATCACTATGCATCAAAGCCAATAAAAGTATCTGGAATTGAATGGAGCTGGTTGAAACAAAACAATGAATCGGCAAACTTGTCCAAATTCAGAAACCTTGCATTCTCTCAGACCACAAGGGAATAAAATTAGAACGCAACATCAAAAGCCATCAAAGAAAGTCCTGTAACACGTGGAGGCTGAACAACACACTGGTGAATCACCAGTGGGTCATGGAAGAGATTAGAAAGGAAATTCAAATGTTCATGCTATTCAACAAAAATGAACACACAAATTACCAGCTCCTCTGGGACACAGCAAAGGCAGTACTCAGAGGCAAGTTTATAACTCTGAGTTCCTACATCAACACATTGGAGAGATCTGAAACCAACAATTTAATAAGACATCTGAACCTCCTTGAAAAAGCCCAACTAGCTAAACCCCAATCCAGCAGACGGAAAGAAATAATTAAATTAAATCAGCATTAAACAAATTAGAATCCAAAAAAACCCATAGAAAGAATCCACAAAACAATGAGTTGGTTCTTTGAAAAAATTAACAAATTGACAGACACTTAGCAAATCTTATTAGAAAAAGAAGAGAATACACCCAAATAAACAAACTCAGAGATGAGAATGGAAACATCACCACAGAAACAACCAAGATTCAGAACAGTATAAGGGAATACTTCTCAAACCTTTCTGCAAATAAGTTTGAGAATCTGAAAGAAATGGATGATTTCCTAGAAAATATCGACATGCCAAAACTAAACCAAGATGAGTTAAGCCAACTTAGCAGGCCCATATCAAGCATCGAAATAGAAAAAGCAATAAGAGATTTCCCATCTAAGAAAAGTCCAGGACCAGATGTATTTATAGCAGAATTTTACAAGGCCTTCAAAGCAGAACTCATACCAATACTCCTCCAACTCTTCAATGAAATTGAAAGAGAAATTTCACTACTGAACTCTTTTTATGAAATCATCATAACCCTCATCCCAAAACCAGGCTGGGACTCATCAAAGAAAGAGAACTAAAGACCCATATCTTTGATGAACATCGATGCAAAACTTCTCAACAAAATTTTGACCAATCGACTTCAACAATTTATCCAAAAAATCATACACCACAATCAAACAGGATTCACTTCATGGATACAAAGCTGGTTCAATATATGCAAATCAAGTAATATGATTCATCACATCAACAAGAGCAAGGATCAGAATCACATGGGGGCTGGGAAGGTGGCTCAGTGGTAGAGCGCTTGCCTTGCATGCATGAGGCCCTGGGTTGGATTCCTCAGCACCACATAAGCAGGAAAAAAAAGGCGGAAGTGGCGCTGTGGCTCAAGTGGTAGAGTGCTAGCCTTGAGCTGAAGAGCTGAGGGATAGTGCCCAGGCCCAGAGTTCAGGCCCATGACTGGACCCAAAAAAAAAAAAAAGAATCAGATGGTTATCTCAAAAGGGCTGGGAAGGTGGCTCAGTGGTAGAGCGCTTGCCTTGTATGCCGAAGGCCCTGGGTTCGATTCCTCAGCACCACATAAGCAAAAAGAAAAAAAGCTGGAAGTGGGCGCTGTGGCTCAAGTGGTAGAGCACTAGCCTTGAGCTGAAGAGCTGAGGGACAGAGCCCAGGCCCAGAGTTCAGGCCCCACAAACGGACCCAAAAAAAAAAAAAGCATTTGACAAGATTCAACACCCCTTTATGATGAAGGCTATGGAAAAACTAGGAATCCATGTAACATTCCTTAATAAAAGGCTGTATATGACAAACCTACAGCCAGCATTTTACTTGATGGTGAAAAACAAAAGCCATTTCGTCTTCACTCAGGAACGAGACAAGGATATCCACTCTCTCCACTTCTCTTCAATTTAGTATTAGAATGCCTAGCTACAGCAACAAGACAAGATGCAAGTATAAAAGGGATCCAAATAGGGAAAGATGAAGTAAAACTCTCCCCCTTTGCAGATGACATGGTCTTATATTTAAAGAAGCCCATAGACTCCACTCTCAAATTACTTGAGCTCATTCAAAACTTTGGCAAAGTAGCAGGCTATAAAATTAATCCTCAAATATCAATGGCTTTTCTGTATGCCAACAATGAGAAGAGCCCAGCAGAAATTAGGAAAGCAACTCCTTTTTTAATAGTCCCACGAAAAGTAAAATACCCAGGAATTAATTTAAACAAAGAAGTGAATACAATAAAAACTTTGAAAACATGAAAAAGAAAATCAAAGCAGAACTTAAACACTGGAAAAACTTCCCATGCTTCTGGATTGGAAGGATCAACATCGTGAAAATGGCAATTCTTCCCAAGGCTATTTACACATTCAGTGCCATACCTGTCAATAGTCCAACCTCATTCTTCAAGGAAATAGAAGAAGCAATCCAAAAATTCATATGAAACAATAAAAGACCCCAATAGCAAAAAAATCCTTAACAGAAAGAACAATGCTGGCGGAATATCAATACCAAATTTTTAACTCTACTACAAAGCCATAGTAATCAAAACATCTTGGCACAAGAACAGACCTCAGGACCAATAGAATAGAATTGAAAACCCAGAAATAAACCCACAGACCTATAGCCATTTAATCTTCAATAAAGGAGCTAAAAAAATAGAATGGAAGAAAGACAGCCTCTTCAGTAAATAGTGCTGGCAAAACTGGTTAATCACTTGTAGAAAACTAAAGCTAGATCCTTATATATCACCCTGTACCAGAATCAACTCCAAATGGATCAAAGACCTCGAAGTCAAAGCAGGCATCTTGAAAACATTACAGGAAGGAATAGGAGAAACCCTAAGCCTCCTTGGCACAGGCCAAAATTTTCTTAATAGAGACCCAGAAACACAACAAATCTAAGAAAGGTTGGACAAATGAGATTGCATGAAATTGCAGCGTTTCTTCATGGCAAAGGACATAGCTAGCAAGATCAATAGAAAGCCCACGGATTGGGAGAAG
>NW_012267373.1:2516248-2530351 GCF_000151885.1 Dipodomys ordii | reverse complement strand
AGGGGTTATACTGTGGGGGAGGGACATACAAAGCAACAAAGAGATAGTCTTATAAATGCGTTAGAAACACATGCATGAAAGAAAAAACATTAAAATACATGTCTAAGGGTTCATTTTCCTGACATCACATTATCTGACCTTTTCCGCTTGACTCATACATCTACTAGATATTGCAAATAAGGGAAACCATGGGACCTCACATAGGACTGTTTTGAAGCCTTCCTGCTATACTCTTATAACATGGAACATACAAAAGAAGAGTATTTCCTGCAAGAAAGAGGGAATAGAAGACAGGAAAGTGGGAAGTCTTCTACTAGGAAGGCATCACAGTCTCACAGTCTCAATCTCTTTCAGATTTATTTAGGTCCCTAACTAAGTAGCAGGTAACAAACCTTTCCCTTTGTCTCTCTAAACTAAGGTAAGACCTATGGATAACTTCTAGGTTACTTTTCATTTCCTTGTGAATTATGAATTCAAAGTATGGCCTGTGCATCATTGACTCACATTTATTCCACTGTGGATTATTTTTTTCTCCTAGTTAGATCTTGACTTATCCAATGATCTGCTTTATCCTTTCTGACTGGATCTTTGATTTTATTTGTTTTAAAAGTAACTGATTGGCTAGCTTGTATAAATATATATATATACATATATATACATATATATATATATACATTCATGCAACTTCAAATCTTGAAGTGAAGTCTCCTGTTTCAAAGAAATAAAAGTACACTTGTGTCATCTAGAATCAATGGGTCATATTGTTGGATTCTGTGATGACCTTGTCACGAATACAATGGTTTTCAATGGGCGGATATTTTGTCCCTCTCCCACTTCCAGGAGCCAAGTCCAGACATATTTTGGGGTGACTAAAAGGGAATAGGGAGGTACTATTGGCCATCTTCAAGTTAGTGTTCTGTTTCATATCCTACAATGACAAAACAGTGTTCCTATATAAGGAAAAGCCTTGTCTGGCTACAATATGAGTAAATAGCACTCTTACTGAGAAACTGATCAGATTATGCAAATCCCACCTTTACACTGCTGGTTGCTTTCTGGGACATGATCTAACTACTACATACATTCCATAGGGTCTGAGACTGCTGATATGATTACACTGTTGAGACCTTGCCCCTTTTTTAAAATTGTTTGGTAGAGTTGGTATTCAGAGGTGTTACTGTTACATGAATCAGGTAATGAGTAATGAGCTCAGTTTTTTTGAACCTCTCCTTCTGTCTCTCTGTCTTTCCCTCCTGTCCCTACCCACAAAATATCCAGTTGTATTTGTTCATCTTTGTTCCATCATTTACGTGCCCTCCCTTATACTCCCAAATACAAACTAGCAAGCAAGATAAAAGGAAAAGAAAACAAAACCAGCAACAATGGTATCTTAAAGAATGTCTCTTGTTACCTTTTCTTGCAGTTCATTTCATAGAATATTACCTTATATGATTAATGACCAGAAAACTGGAAGTGGAGCTGTGGCTCAAAGTGGTAGAGTGCTAGTCTTGAGCACAAAGCTCAGAGATGGTTTGCAGGCCCTGAGTTCAAGCCCACATCTGACAAAAAAATATAAAATAAGACCTTGCATAATTTTTATCAATGTCAGCACACAGTTCATAATCACTGATTTTCATAAAAATAAATTCCACTATAGATTTGTTTGTTGATACATATCTATAAAGAAATCAGTATATCATAAGAAATAGTGAATTTTCAAAATTCAAATCCTTGTGTTTTAGAATCCAATCATTTTTTTTCAAGCTTGTGCAATGAATGATAGTTTTTCCTATATGGAGGAGGCAACAATGCTTGATAAGAAATGTACTCATTATCTTGCCTGTGTAATTGTAACCCCTCTGTGTATGGAATCTTCACAATAAAAAAAAATCTAAAAAAAATAGTAATAATATGTTCCCCAATGTTCTAATGGATGATCATTCCTTCATGTGTTGGGAGCTGAGTAGTTGGTCTCAACCTCATCTTCTCAACTCTGATATGTGAGATCATCTGTTTCCAGATGATTGTGTTATTCAGATTGTAGGCTCAAGGCTGTCCCCCAAACTGTCCACTACTAGCTGCAGGACCTTTGACAACTATCTCACCAAGAAACTTATTACTTGCTTTATGAGTAAAATAGGAAGTGGAGTGAGTTAGAAAGCTCCTTGCTCAAAAAGTTTATTATCAGCCTGATGCTGCTGGCTTTCATCTATAATTTTAGCTCCTCAGTAGACTGAGATCTGAAGATTGCAGTTCAAAGCCAGCTGAGGTGGAAAAATCCATGAGACCCTTATCTCCAATTAACCACCAAACAAACAAATAAATAAATAAATAATAAGCTGGAAGTTAGAAGTTAGCTGTGACTCAAGTGGTAAAAGCTAGCCTCGAACAGAAAAAAGTAAGGGACAGTACCCAAGATGAGTTCAATTGCCAATACCAGTGCTCACACAAAATATAACTTATTAGCAGTTTATTATCTATCCTTCATATCTTAATAATATCATTATATTATACTATATACACATTTAGTTCACTAACTAGAAAAGTACTAAAATATAAAAAATTTAAAAAATAAGTACAGAGAAGAATGTTGCTAGACAACATTCCAACCTGGTGAACCTGAGAAAACATAGAAAAGATTCTCTCTGAAAAGTGCGAAAGGGCAATTTTATCAAAAGTAAGCCCAAGTCATAACTGCTCTTCTTCTGACAGCTGGGAGTGCAAATGGATTTTTACCATCCTGAGCATCCTAGACCTCAGAAAACACAAGCTTCTGCAAATGACTAGATTTCTTCTTCTCTATTCACTAAAGGGGAAGGAAAACCTCTCTGCATGAATCTATTGTCATTCAAAAAAAGGCAAAAAAAGACTATGTTTTCCTGGATGTAAAAAAGAATGGCCTCTTTTTAAGGTACGTTTTAAGAACTGAGATATAGCTCTGATAAATTACTTGCTAGGGGCTGATGGTTTTAACCTCTAGCATAGAAAAAAAGAAGAAGAAGAAAAGAAAGGAAAACTTTTGCCTTAGAAGGAAAGGCCTCAAAGAAACCTCTTAAAATTGCTGCTGACAGACATCACTGCTGGAGTCCCACAGGTAACCACCTTGCTCCACCCCCATTTCTTATTTTCTGTGAAGCCTGCCTGTCTGTCTATTCTCATAATCATCTTAGTGGGTAGAGATTGTGCCTTAGCTCTTCTCCTTGAACTTTCCACAGCAACCCTTGTTCTTCTTAAATATTGAGCTAGCTGAAGGTAAAACCTGAACGTTTTGCCAAATGTTGCTGCAAATCCCATCGATTCCGTTCCCAATATCTTTTGGTTTTGTTGTTGTTGCTGTTCTCAAATGATTTTTCTTATGGGTGCGACTCTGGGAATCTATGGTAGGTAAGAGAACCAGTGTCTCCACTACCAGGAATCTCGTAATGGCCCAGAGGGGAAAAGAGGAGTCATTCTAAAATTTGTGGTATGATAATAATGTCACCTTAAAAAAATATAAAGGAATAAAACACATTTTCTTCTCTGACTCCTCTTCCTTTTCCCTCTCCTCCTCCCCCACCCTCTTTCTTTATATCTAAGGATGAAGGTTAATATTAAGCATCACATTAATGGTTGTCAAATCAATCATGATTTCCTCTGAGTTATGTTACACAGAAGAAACATGCTTTATCAGAAATCAAAGAGAAGACAGTGCCAAAAGTGGATGAGCTAATGTAAAATCACTTACACGGGCACTCTGGAGACGGAAACTTGTTTAATATTTAATGTAGTCATTAACCTAAGAACAAGAGGAAGAAGGTAATGGATGGTCTACTCCATTGTCCTATGGGACCGGGTACTAAAGTGAGCAGTCCCTTCTGGGATCCAATTCACACATGTCTGAAATCCATAAAGTAGGTCACGGGTGCAGGGAATTGGAAAAGTCTCAAAGCTCCCCGGATGTACTGTTTTAAGAGGACGGTGGCGCTCAGCGGTCACGTCCCCTTCACAAGCGTCACCATGCTGAGGAACCAAAAGCCATGTCAATTGAATTGCTCAATTAGCTTGTTATGGCAACAGACATGCTGGCCCCTGCACAGATGGTCAAACTGTAGAAAATAATCAATTATTGAAGGAAACTAGCGCCAAGAAGCAGGAATCCATCAGGATATTGAAGGATTTGATTGGTCTCTGTTTAGATTTGGTTATCAGGGAAGGAAAGGTCTGTTTTGACAACTCTTCAGACTTGTCCCTGGGAGCCAGAATGTCAAAACCAATTGAGAAAAATACATGGGGGAAAGTCAGGCAAAGTCTATAACAGCAAAGACCATGGGGAAAAAAAGAACTTTTTCTACATGCGAACATTATTATCTTGTTGAGAAAATTCTATTTGTGCAACAATTGAATGCCAGCTTCCATGCTGCTTGCTTTCTTTTAAAATAAAATAAAATATAAAGTTTACCCTAAGCTAGGGAAGCCATTACAGTTACCTCTATAGTGTTTCTTTATAAAATGCAAAATTTGGCAAATCTACTATTGTTTCAGTTAATTGCCTTTTTCTCTTCTATTGTTTGTTATATTTTACATGAATTCCAGGTATCTTCAAGAATTCAAACTCACCAAAGAAGTACAATGTGCTATTAAGATATACACGAAACATCTTCCTCTCTATAAACCCATTCACCATCTACTTTTTCATCACAAGTTTAAATCAAAGCACTTTCACCCTGTAGAGTTTTAAAAACACTCTCTCATGAAAATAGGTGATCTCTGAATCTGAGCAGACACTGCAAGAGGCTGAATATAAAATGCATAAGCAGTGGAATAGATCTCCACTATCCAAATCCCGGTACCTGGATATGTACACTATTGGCCAGGCTTGTAAGCCTAAAAATACCTTTGGAAAGGACAACATTTTAATACAGATTTTTCATTAATCTTGTGCAAGAAACATTTTGCAACATGAAGTCAATTTGATTTAGAATACTAATAGCAACAACAAACAACTATCATTATCTATTTTTGGTTAAAATAAGCAATTGTCTTTAAGTAGTTGTGTACAAGGTAGTTGCCATTTAAAAAAGCAGTTTATGAATACAATGCATCTCCATTAATGTCATGTCATCCCTTTCAACATTCTCAGCCATCCCTCCACTACCGACCCTTTCCCTCACTCTTTTTAATTTTTAGGATATATATTGAACTCTTGACTGCATTCTCTACTTTCTCCCGTTTTGTCTACTCCTTTTCCCTTGACACCACCCTCATCCTTTCAAATTACTGCTACCTGGTGTTTATTTTGTTAAACTTTGACTTTACCTTTCTAAGGAATTATACTATTTGAGTTCTCCTATGAACCTAGCCATATTGCAGTTAATACATTCATATACACTTGCATACCACCCAATGTATTTATTCTTTTTCTTTTTTTTTTTTTGGTCGGTCGTGGGGCTTGAACTCTGGGCCTGGGCGCTGTCCCTCAGCTCTTCAGCTCAAGGTGAGCACTCTACCACTTGAGCTACAGCGCCACTTCCACCACCCAATGTATTTAGTTGTAAGTTTATTTTTAAAAATCCATTTGCAGAAGAGACAAGTGGAGAACTCTCTTAAGAACATTTAGGAAATAACCTAGATGTTTAAATATTGAAAATCAAAAATGATTTCAAATGATTCAATTATTGATTCCTCAACTAAAAATAATCTAAATAGAATTGATTTCAATGCTCAGAAAAAGCTGCCCCATGGAGATAAATACTATATGCATATATATCACACAGCACCAAATTGGGAATGATAAGGTAGAACTAGGGAGGAAGGAGCCATAGAAAAAGTAATAGGATAAATATGACTAAAATATAATATATGCAGGCATGGAATTATGACAATGAACCTTTCCTTGTAAAACTAATAGTGGATAATAAACATGTAGATAATTAATTAAAAGAAATCATACCCTTATGAAGAAATGAGAACTGGGATATTGAAAGCTTTCAAAAATCAACCAAAGAATATCTTCAAAAGTGTTACAGGGAGAATTATTGCTGGTGTTTCAGAATAAGAAAACTTCACATTTCTGTCCTTTTCTCAAATTCCATTCTGTTGTTGATTACATGCACTAAGTTCAAAAGAAAGCCAGACATGACAGCCTATATCCATTCAGATCATCCTGAGACACTCCCATCCAAGGCCAGCTTGGAGTACACAGTAAGACCTACAGACGGACAGACAGACACAGCCACAGAGAATTTCATCAAATAGTCATCTCAACAAGGACAACATGACAGTTATCTCAGTTATAGCCACATGACCGGAGAATTCAAAGAAGGAAATAAACTACACAAGCATTTCAGAACCAACTCAAACAGAATATTTCTTTGTATATGTAATTGTTCCAGATTGCACGAATGCAAATCTATTAAACTATACTATGAACTGACTGTCTTCACACTGTAAGGAAAACAGCTAAGAGAAGCTGTGTTATCTGAAAATATTAGACTGGAATAATAGTTAAAGATATTGAGTTGTAGAAAGATGAGCCACCTACAGAATCAATAACAGCATTTTAGTTAGGACCTGGAGGGGGTTTGGCGGCCTTATTGACTGTGGCCAGTTCCATTCTGTTCAACCTGTGACAGTTGATGAGACTGTACCCTGGGGTGGAATTACTGCCCAATTCATCAGTGATCCTTATTGAGCAGCTATCAGTGAGTTGAGACCTTGGAAAACTCTTCTTAATACTATGCTGTTCAGACTAATAGATCTAGCAATAGATTCTGTCATATTTTCTAAATATTTTATCTTTCCTAAACTCTTTATAACATTTATCCATAGAAGTAGTACACAAATATAAGTGAACATGGAATAGAAATCATTTTGCAGCCTTGAAGTTGTCATTATATTAGCCAATATGCTTGAAATGCTATTAAGTGAAAGGAACTTCAGAATACAACTCCTGTCCAGTTATAATATATGGTACATATCTATAGGTAAAATGGTCTTAACAGAAATACTATTGAAAAAACTTATTTTAATAGGTATGGAGATATAACAGTAAAGTCTATATCCTGTATAACTGATACAAACCAATGAATTTTTGTACGTTTTTTATTGTAAAAATGCTGCACAGAGTGGTTATGGTTCCATGAGCAAGGTAATGAGTACATTTCCTATGAAGCATTGTTGCTTCCTCCTTTGTTTTCCCTTACCATCTCTTCCTTCCCACCTCCACAACTACACCCCCCACCAGCCGAAGTTGTAAAGTTCATTTTCAACATAGTGTTTTGTACATCTCATTGTTACAATGGGTCAACCTGTATCCTTATTTAAGCATTTTGTTTCTTCTCTTCCCCTCCCCAAGCTAGAGAAGTGTATATACAAGATGCAGGGAATGGACATCAAATATAGTGAAAGCAGGGTTTATACTATGCCGAAAGAACATACAAAGAAACAAAAAAATCACATGGTACATTATAAATACATTAGAAACAATAGCAAGAAAGAAAAAAGGTATTTGTGTCCCTATCTTGGGGTTCATTTCACCTAACATCATCTTATCTGGTCATATGTACATAGGTTTTGGCCTTTTCTGCTTGCCCTACACATGTACTAGTTATTGCAAATAAGGAAACCATAGGACCTATATCAAACCAATGAATTTTTTAAATTAAAAATAAAATGAATTTAGGAGAGTAAAGCTGAGTAGTGAATCATAATCCTAAATAACTGTTGAAATAACAACAATTTTTCAACTACAGTCAAACATTTAAATAAAATGATTTTCAATGAAGAGTTTGTCCAGACCTCAGTGGTTTCTCACAAATTTTGTATAAATGATTGAACTCATGTTTGGAACTGAAGATGTCTTTGATGGCTTCAATGGCACCAAAGGCTTTTTTGGCCTCACTTTCACAGTTTTAGTGTCTTGATTTGCTCCTGGCCCAAGTACCTTATGGGTAATTTATTTACAGTAAATTTGCAGTATTTATTTATTGATATAGGAAAACAAAGCAGTGCTGATACTTTTACTAAGCAATGAACAATATATGTAGGCAGAGGGAAGGCTAAGATGACAGGTAACATTCCATTCCTTTCTTTATATTCAAGAAATATCACCAAAGTTACCTTATGCTCCTTAGATCACAAAGCTTCCTTCTTTAGAAGCTGAGTTGTTGTTTTTTTAACTTAATGTTAAAATGTTGCAGAAAAGAGTTCATATCCACAAGTGTACATCCTGCCTCACAAGAAAAATAACTAGTATATAGAAGGCTGAATAAACCTCATCATGACACAGTAGAGCCGTGCTTGCTGGTACACACCTATAATCCCCAGCACTGTGGGGCTAAGGTAGAGGATCAAGGAAAACCTGGTTTTCATAGTGAGATCCTGTAGAAAAGAAGAAAGGAGGGAGGGAGGGAAGGAAGGAAGGAAGGAAGGAAGGAAGGAAGGAAGGAAGGAAGGAAGGAAGGAAGGAAGGGAGGGAGGGAGGGAGGGATGGGTATAAAGAAGAAGGAAAGAAGGGAAGGAAGTCAGGAAGAGGAAGGGGTTAGAGAGGGAGGGAAGAAGGTAAGAAGAAGGGAGGATAGGTAACAAGATTATTGTCTTTAAAGAAAATGCACTCCATTTGTTAATTTTTATCACAAAACTGAAAGTAAACAGGTAATTATTAACAATTTTCAGCTTTCATACATGAACATATAAATGGTTCTTTTACTAATGATTGTTCTATCAAGTTTTATCAGACAATAACCAGTATCTTTGAGACAACTGCGTTTGGACTGAATTATCATTTTTTAATCCAAAATTTGATCTTACTTATAGAAAAGAAAAAAATGCCAAAAAGTATAAATCAGTCTAAAATCTAAATTCCAGATTTCAAAAAAGCTTTGAAGACAGTTTTAAACAATTTAAAACATTAAATAAAGTATATAATTGTGCTGCAATCCCACTTTTGGGCATTTACCCAAATGTTTACAAACAAGACCACACTAAAGCTACCACCACAACTATGTTTATTGCAGCATTATTTACCATAGCTAAGATATGGAACCAACCCACATGCCCTTCAGTAGATGAATGGATCAAGAAAATGTGGTATATATACACAATGGAATTCTATGCCTCCATCAGAAAGAATGACATTGCCCCATTTGTTAGGAAATGGAAAAACTTGGAAAAAATTATATTAAGTGAAGTAAGCCAGGCCCAAAGAAACATAGGTCCCATGGTTTCCCTTATTTGCAATATCTAGTATATGTATGAGTCAAGCGGAAAAAGTGAGATAATGTGATGTTAGGAAAATGAATCGTTAGATAAGTATTTTAATGTTTTTTTTCTTTCATGCATGTGTTTCTAACGCATTTATAAGTTTATTCTTTGTTGCTTTGTATGTCCCTCCCCCACAGTATAACCCCCGCTTTCAATATATTTGATGTCAGTATAACTTATGGAGGAGATGGGGAAAAACAAGTCATTTAAGAATACAGGTGGACCTGTTGCAACAATGAGAAGTACAAATTGTCATCTCAAAAAGGAGCTTTACAATGTCGGTGTGGGGGGAGGGGGGGAAGGATTGGGTGGGGGGGAGGCTGGGAAGGGAGGTGAAGGGTAAACAAAGGAGGAGGCTCCAATGCTTGGTAAGAAATGTATGCATTATCTTGCCCATGTAATTGTAACCCCTCTGTACAGTATGTACACAAATAAAATAAAAAAAAGTGAAAAACAAATATCTGAGGTACTAAATTTTTCATAGAGCCCAGATATCTATAGCTATAGATGGCTTCAACATTTTACAAGTTGAAAATATTTTTAATATTGTTCAGCTTGTTTTCTTTTGTTATAGGCTTACTTCACCCTGAACAGATATAAAAGCCATAGGAACCAAACCTTTAATAACCATAGTGTAAACATGCACATCAGTCTCTCCTAGACAATGCACAGCATTTGTTTTAGTTGTTCAGGAATGGCATATAGAAGGTGCTCTTGACAATCTTATGGTTCTATGTTTGCAGCACAGGTTGGAAGCATACGTAACCAGGAAAGGCAATTGGCTCAATAGCTCTCACCAAGGAAAAATGATGTCTAGTACTTCCAAAAAGAATTGAAGGTGAGAGGTGGAAGGAATAGATCCATGCATCGGATCTCAGGAGGCTGAAGTTTAGATTATCACTGATTTAAGTTAGCCTGAGAAATCCAATTATAACTAGCAAAAAGCAAGTCTGAGAGAGTCCTCAAGTGGTAGAGTGCCAACAAAGCAACATAAAGGCTTGTATTCATGAATGAATGAATGAATAAATGAATCCCAAAGAAGATAAGCTGTTTATGCTCAAAGGTGACATTTAGCTTATAATGCTAAGGATTCTCACTAAAATCACAGACAAGCTCCATGACAGTCAAATCAATATAGAAGATAACTTGGACATTCGTGAAGAGGAAGAAACTATGAACTCCAACTCTGTCAGAGAAGCTATACACTAATAGGAATATGTCACATCACACAGTATGTTGTATATGTCATTCTTTGCATCATTGAGTCCATAACCAAACCACTTTCATTTACTCATTTATTAATTCACACTATTTATAATCCTAAGTATTGCACAAGTCATGTACAATGATAAGAAAACACACAGGTCATTGAGCTGACTTTTTGAATAGTAAGAAAGTTCCAGTTCTAAACAATAGAGGGTAATTCTTCAAGTAAAGTTTAGGGTGTGGAAAAGCTTCTTTTCAGAAGCAGTGAAGCAAAAGTTTTACTGTTTTTGTTTTCTATCTGTAAGTGCTAAGGGCATAAAAAATAAAGAGTTGGAAGCTATTTTTTTACATTCAATAAAGAAACCATGAGTCACCGCAGGAAGCTAGATTCCTATACAATTAGAACAAGAATGTGTCTGCAGCAAACGAGGTCAACATAGCCTTGAACATTGGAAACAAACAGAGGATATTATCTTTATAAAAAGCTCTGGTACATCCATAACTAAACAGCATTTAGTTGGCATTGCCACTTTCAAAAAGGGCATGGTGGAACTGTACCTTTTATCTCCTGGAAGGAAAAAAAGTGAGCTGGAAGCTAAAGAAAGTGAGACTAATGTGGATTTTAAAAAGTTGATAATTTTCTGCCCTGACCACAGTAGAATATTCAAAAAGAAATGACATCCTCCTGTCTTACCAACCTTTTCTGCTTAGAGATTCATACTACTTCACACACACACACACACACACACACACACACACACACATACACACACACACATGAGAGGGGGGAAATAAGATTCACAAGATGTAAATGTCATCAATTGTTCGGTTGCACAGAAAGACCCCACACACACACACCTCTATCAGACTTTTCTTTCTTCACCTTGATTGACCTGGACAACGGGTCCTGCTCTTCATTCTCTCCTTAATTGAATGTTTCTCATGACAATCTCACTAAAACCTAGGACTTCCAATAGCACCTCCATGGAAATAATGAGCACTATCGTATCCATATCTACTTCTCAAAGCCTACTTCTGAATTTCAAATCTGTATGTGTAAATGTACACAAGACAACTTTTCCTGAGACTGCAACTCAAATATACAAAGCCTCAGTAACATAAAAGGAAAATCATACAGTCCACAGAAACCATTCACTTCTGTTGTTCCTACTTCAACATCAACCACCAGATCACCTGTAAATGATTCTTGATAACTCACATCCATGCAGAAGTAAGAATGCATGGAAGACACCATGCTAAATCCTCACATGTAATGGTCACAGCCACCTACTGAGGCAGGCTCTGCTTACTACCCCATTTGACAAATGAGGAAATGGAATCTCAGACAATGGCTCCCAACCATGGTTTAGCCTAGCTTGTCTGACTCTACCACATTGCAGGGCACCTTTATAAAGCTTATCATTCCTCCCTCTTAAATATCTCCTGATTCTTCCTCCATCATTCAACCCTACAGCTACATCTTACCTGGGCAGTTATCACTTCCTATGGAGATGACCAAAGAAATTTACTAACTCGCTTCTCCGCCTCAAATTTAATCTCAAACCCATCCTTCTCACTTTATATTTTTAAATAGATATCTAAAGTCCTTAGCATCCCATCCTTACTCCAATTAACTGATAATAAGGTTTCAAACATCTATTGTTTGGGTTTTGGCTTGGCTTTTGTTGTTTGTTTGCTGATTGTGTTGGAGGGAAAGTTTAGGTGAAATCAGAGCTCTGACAAATTAGGTTCCTAAGGGATTTAAACAATCACTGAGTTTTCACATAATGAACATGTTTTTAGTTCATCAAGCTCGTTCACTGGCTTTCATTCGCCAAATTATTCATTCCTATTTATTCTAACTGGCAAAGCTAGGGGACCAGTCAGGAAATTCTTCCTTACTTCATAGTCTAAGTAGATAGAGACCATTCCTTTGGTCTCATATATCCCAGACACATGCCTTCACACCTGTTATACAAAGAAAAGCTACCAACAATGAGTTCCATGCCAAACCTACCACCTGCAAGGTATGTGTTTCCAACACAGTCACTATTATTCACAACTGTATCTCACTATACCAAACTGATCTCTTATCTCTCTTCTATCTTGTCATCTCCAGATCCTAACATAATGCCGAACCTTAAGAAGCTCAAATACTGTGCATCAGAATTAAAAATAAAAAACAAGGTCCTGCTTTGCACTTATAAGTAAATAATATGACTCTATACCACAAGTGACTAGAGTAATTTATAAAAACAATTTGACTGATCTGAACATGTAAGACATAAGAAACTACAAAAAAGATGAAAGACTTGGTTTTCCCATTGCTATGAGAATAGCATATCAAATCCTCTGCTAATAGCTAAATAGAATGTCTGTCTTATTATGGACTGCATCTTCTGTGCTGTGTCTTTGACAATATCTGAATAACTTGGAAAGAAGTAATCAGACTGAGATATAATTTTAGAAATGGCCCAGAACAGTTTGATATTTCTTAGGCAAGAGAACTGGTTATCTTGACTTTGGCTTTATATTTGTGTCATGCAATTCTTCTGAAACAAAGAATTAAACAACCACTCATTTAAGTTTATTTTTTCTTCTATGTATCATTCTTTTTAAATAATGGGCCTCTGAAATTAGTTTAGCTATACATTGACATTAGCAAACTTAGTAGACATTTAGCTCTTATCACAGTCATGTGGAAATCAGAGCTACACACACACACACACACACACACACACACACACACACACTACAATGAGTTCCTTCATCCTTTTACTACACTATTTTAACACAATTATTTTAGTTAGAGTTCAGCTTTTTTCTCATAAATTCAAATAATTATGTTAAGTAATCTTGAATTTAATAAATATTTTTCAAGTGCGACCCTGAAAAATAAAAGTAACTACTCTGCACATGTCCTAAAGCAATCAGGCTTGAAAAGATTCTGAGAACATGTCTAATGAAATTTATCAGGCTCATTCTTGCTTTTAAATACTACAGTTTGATTTTACCAATTCTTTCTCTGAAAGGAAAATTATCTGTTCTCTGAGTCTAAAATGTCCTCTTAGTGTAATTGCGTAGGGGACACCAGAAGGCTGCAACTAAGCTGTCCTCAGCTATTACAGGCAAATGGAACAAAGGAAGGTTTTCAGAGTATTATCATCAAGGATAAGTTCTAGGCTGTCATTTCCCACATTTGTTCTATGTGTCTCTATCAAGGACTTAAATTTCCAAGAAAGGAACTTGAGTCATGAGTCTTCTCATCGACCAGGAAGCAAGTAAGTGGTATGTATGTGTGCATGCATGCAGGCGTGTGTGTATGTGTGTGTGTGTGTATGTGTTTATTCATCATGCAACTCATTCTATGAACATACAATTCAGCCTTGACTGTTTAGAGTCAAGTCCAAAACAAAGGCTAATAGGAAAAAGATCTTCTTTTCCCACTGAAATCACTGAGCTGGTAGAATATAAATACAGAGCTACTGACAGCCATTTTTCCGGTTGGCCATCTTGGTAAGAAGTTTACTTTTATAAGAACAAGCCAGAGCAAAAGATATGAGAAAGAGGGGCTGGGAAGGTGGCTCAGTGGTAGAGCGCTTGCCTTGCATGCCTGAGGCCCTGGGTTCGATTCCTCAGCACCACATAAGCAAAAAG
>NW_012267373.1:2499397-2514182 GCF_000151885.1 Dipodomys ordii | reverse complement strand
AAAAACATTGGATTCCAAAATCGCATATTGTCCTAAAGTGCTAAAAGTTATAAAGCCCTTGACAAATGAAATCACTTACAATGAAGTTACGGGCTCTTTTAAAAATAATCTAAATAACTCAGACAGAAAATAAACTTGTAAAAAACTAAATAATATTCCTTTGAGGGACAGTCAATCACCTTGGCTGATACTGAAAACTCCAACACAAGGTTAAGGTGCAGAAAAGGTAGTGAGCAACGCCAGAAGCTTCTGAACACACAGCTCCATCAAGGAAGATGAGTGTGTTTAAAATTTTATCTGTGAGGTGTTTGTTGTTGACTATGAATGCTGAGGCTCTGAGACTGAGGAAAAGACATTCCCCTCGTACATTTGGCAGCTGACTACAGAGACACTTTGCCTGGAGTGAGCATGGGCATGGCATTAGAACTCAGCTAAGTTGTGTAAACCTGCTAACCTTCCTTCACCCTCCTTTATAGGACTCTCATCTCCTTTTCAGACTTCGCTTTTCTATGGTTCCATTCTTCTCTCTTCTATGCTATCTTAAAAGCACAGAACTATTGTTATCATATCCGAGATTGCATGGGGGTAAATAGAAGAACCAGAGTTCAAAACATATGCCTCTGCTTTTTCCACAAAGTGAGAGACTATGTTATAATCTTTCAGAAGTTACAGGAAAACATTAGCAGCCTGACAACTTATTATATCCTCATATCAAATGGGGAAAATATCAGGTTATATACAACATAAATATTATTGTAACATTTTTGTATCATATGCATAGAGAAATTTTGAAAAGAAAAATACTATTTTTTTAAGTAATTGCCTATGTACAACTAAATTGAAGGTGGTTTTTGTTGTCTTCATATATTTTATATGGGCTAGTTATTTTTTACTGTAAATGTTCCTCACAACTATAATTCATAAACTAGATATTCAGTTAACAAATATTAACTCTGGTTTATATATTATTTGAGATAGATGAACTACAGAATGAGCAGAAAAAAACATAATGTTTTAAGGGCTTGACTTCTAGGAAGACTGGGAAAGAAGCAAACAACCAATATGTAAGATAAATATAAAAATCCACATGGTAATTAGTTCTGTGGGTTTATTACAGAATCTGTTTTTTCATTAGCTTAACTATGCAGCTTCTTTCTATAAAAGTATACACCAGGCTTCCAGTATCTATATTTTTTGCATTAATTCAAGTGCTTGGAATTCTTTCATTTAATTATTTAACAACTATTTTCCCGAGTATCTTTTACACTGAGGATTTTGAACATAGATAAAATAATGATCTTAACATTAAAAAAAATCATCTTCACTGTTCCCTAGCCTTTTAACTGAGGCTTTTCTATCTGGTCCAAAAGAAGATACCTTGATTTAGATTAAATCAAATGTGAAATACAATTTCCAAAGGTGTCTGTCAAGCGCGTGACACCTGTGATGTTGATGAACACAGGTGCAACAGGACTGACAAGATGTGAATGCTCATGGAGCTAGGTGCGAAGATGACAGACAAGTGTCACCAGGAGCAGACTGTGCACTGGCCAGCACGGTGTGTCTGGGAAGCCTCCAGAAGCAAAGTCAGAAACATCCACTACTGTAATGAAACACTTAGTCTAATTAATAACACGCATTCATAGAAAAGATGAAATCATAGCCAGATGCTAGTTATCCATGCTTGAAATACTGGCTACTTGGGAGACTGGGATTGGGAAGATCATGGCTCAAGACTAGCCAAGGCAGAAAGTATTTGGAGGACTCCTGCTCAATTATTAGTTTGATACACGCTACATCATCTTCTTCCAAGGCAGTCAAAGGATCGTGTTCCTGAATCTAGCTTGAGAATCCCTTGGGTGGCCTTTGCCAATCTGAATGTTCCTCCTGGAATGATACAAGTTAACACATGTCGTCAATCATGAATTCGTGTCCATTCCAAAATAACATTTTTAAAAAAGGATGTCTCTGCATTGGCTTGAATTTCCTTAGTAAGAACTGAATGTAACAAAAGAGATGAGTTGGGGATTGATTAATAGGTGCGAATGCAGTCCAGCTAGGAGACAAGTTGCTGTGTTGGAATGGGGTTGCTGCACTTCAGACGGCTTGTGTTGTAGTCCTTACAACCACGGTGGGTTAGGTACCAAAGACAAATAGTTCTTCTTTACTCTTGAGCAGAAATGGATGTAATCAATTGCTGAAATTGCTCCTTGATGTTTGAGTTTCATAGCTTTGCACTTAAAAGTATTTAAAGAGCCTGATTATTGAAATTTATGGAAGAAGAAAAAAGGAAATTTGTATTAGAGGGCTAAGTGCTTAGCCCCGTCCCTCTTTTTCTCATTAAAGTAATTATTTTCATGATGCAATTTTAATAACTTGAATTTTCCTGGGGATACCACATGATTCAACTATATTAGAAGGGACTCAGTATGTTGATTATCATTTTCAATGATTTAAAGATTCATTTGAGGCACTATATGACCAAAGCTTACCAAAGGATTGAGTGTATTTACCCAATATTGAATAATATGATAAACATTAAAGAAATATTACTTTTTAAATTCTATAACAATAAGCAGGTGATAGAGATATAATGACATTGTACACTCATGAGATGTGAAAAGGGTTATTTTCTACCTCCTTTCTTTATTTCACTCTGGAGTGTATGCATGTGCATGCATGTGTGTGTGTGTGTCTGTGTCTGTGTGTGTGTGTGTGTGTGTTGATTCAGTACTTTAGCTTAAGCTTTTGTTCTGTTTTGGTCCTTAACAATCAAAAGAATATCAGTTTCAAATGCTCACTACTCACACCTTATCAAATTTGTGTTGTCAGGCTGTTTTTGTGGTATGATTAGTACCAAATGGTGCGAAGGCCAAAGATGCTAAGCAGAAATCACAAAGGAAAATGTGAACCGTCTTCCTCAGGCTTGGGTTTTGCACCCACTGATTTAACAAACCATAGGCATTAATTCATCTTAAAATATTACATATGCACGGAACACATGCAGATTTCATTTCCTTATCATTGCTACCTAAACAATAGAGTATAACAATTATTTGCATAGCATTTGCATAGAATCAGTTATTATTAGTAACCTAGAGATGATATAAACTATGCAGGAAGATATGTCTGGGTTACATGCAAATACTAGGGCATTTTCTATGAGGGTTTCCATGTCAGATGAAGATTCTTTATGGAAAGCCTCACTCACATGAAGGGACGACTGTCCTCATTGGCATAAGGCTGCCTTCATGAGCAAACTAGCCAGGATCCTCAACTTGTGCCATTAATTCTACCCTATGGACAACACCACAATTTCAACTTAAGCATAGTGTTCTGTCCTGGGTTTGTTTATGGTGTCACAATAATTATTGCATTTGAATGCTTCCATGACATTAATTTAGCTATATGAAGCCAGTGAGTTCCCCTTTATAATACGTGGTTTCAAAAGAGAGCAATTAAATTTTCATCAACTTTGTGCTGTGTCGTTGCCATTCTATATGAATTCAATCCAACTTTTTAAGAGCAGATCAGTGGGGAAATAAAGTTCAAAACCAGAATATCCCTACAAAGCCAGTCTTTCAAGGGCATTGCTGATGTCGCCAAATGGGAAAAAATGGTATTAAAGGGAAAACATATAAAGACACAATGGTGG
The DNA here is from genome assembly GCF_000151885.1 of Dipodomys ordii. Lineage (NCBI taxonomy): Eukaryota > Metazoa > Chordata > Mammalia > Rodentia > Heteromyidae > Dipodomys > Dipodomys ordii. Next base: position 2,510,527 of record NW_012267373.1, on the reverse strand, counting down.
AAAGGTGAAATATCTTGTTTTTAAGGAAGATAAAAGTTACTAGAAAAGTCTACAACTTTCATTGGTGGGCTAGCCCCTGTGCACATGTCTGGTAAGGAGAAGGTTAAAAGGTACTGTTTCCACATCAGGCTCATCTTTGCTGTACTCCTGACACTTATCTCAGCAGCCCTCATACTCCACCAAAAGAATAGTTCTCTGCAGCCATTAGCACCTAATTGGCCCAACAGCTAACCCAGAAGAGACCTTTCCTGCCACTGTCCCAGCCCCTGCCGTGATTTGCACCCATTGACACCACAGCAGCCAATTCACCTTCACAACCTGTCAGCTTCCACTGAGGACACTTTAACTTTGCCTCCTCTGTGACATGGATCTGCCTTTAAAACGGTGATAATCCAGGAAGTGTTCCTCCTGAGATTCACTGGGGATTGTCTAATCTGTCACACACCCGAAGGAGTTATAAATGCAGACAGACGCTGAGATTCCACCAGGGAGAAGACACTGGAAGCCCTTGTGTCAAATAACTTCCTGGCCTCCCCTCAGAAGCCAGTCTCTATTTTTATTCATGTACAAAAGCATATGAGGGAAGCACAGTTATCAAAGGAGGGTGAGGGAGCTCTTAGCCATTAGCCAAACATTATTTTCCAAGTTACCTCTGATGTGAAGCACTGAAATCAAAAGCACATGCTTTGGAGTGAATGGTAATTGGAGCACTAAGTGATTTGAACAGTTATAATTGGCATGTCATTGCCCAATATAAGCAAAAGAGAATACATAAGTAGGAATAATTCCATCCTAGCCTATACAAATTTCAAATACATTAAGCAATGAAGCTACAATTACCCGTAGTATTGGAGCCCCTGGCACCTCAATTACATATGTTCCCTTCCACACAGCTCCCATTTCTACTCGAAGCTTACAGTTAACTTTCTTGCAATTTTTTTAAAATGTAAGTCCCCTATGCCAGCATTTCTATAGATGTAGTTTGGGAAGGCAATAGTAATCTTGGCTTAAAGCCAGTTACCATCTTACGCTGGCTCGAAACCAATCATGCCGAAAACAGATTCTCACCTTGTCTTACAGAGGAATGACTGACACCTAGTATATTTATATATAGCCACCTGAACACTCACGCATGGAATGACATGAACCCACATAGGCATTAACACACACACACACACACACACACACACACACACACACCAGGATACCAAACACTATAATACTTCCCACAGCCACAAACTTATTCTAGACAAATAACTGCATGTGTGGGTCAACAAACACAGCCACATATTGATACATGTAGAGGTAATCCCATTTGTCTCCAGGCAATAGGGCAAACATAGCCAAGTCACTTCCATGGGTCACTGATTCCACAAAATAGTCAAAGAATTCTCTCATAGATCACATGTGTAAGACTAGCTACCAAGCAGGTAGAGAACTATAGGATCACAACTCAAGGCCACCCTGGGCAGAAAATTGGTAAGACCTCACCTCAATCAATAGCTGAGAATGATGGTACACACCATGTTCCTAGCTCTATTAGGAAGCATAAAATAAGAAGCATGAGGTCCTAGTTGGCCAGAGAAAGGGAGACCCTGGAGTTGAGGATTTGGCTCAGAGGAAGAGTGCTTTCCTAGTAAGTACAGGGCCCTGAGCTGAGTCGCAACACTGTAAAAAGTAAAAATGAAAAATAGTGAGATTCTATTCAAAAAACAATGGAAACTAAATGGTGGAGGCATGGCTCAAGCAAAAGAGACCCTACTTAACAAAAAGTTTAAAGTCCTGGGTCCAAACCCAAGTACCAGAGCAACAACGAAACTCTCAAAACAACAAATCCATGGCCAAATAAAATAGAGAACATTGAAATACTCTCTACCTCTCCCATTTTCTTTTTGTGTGTCAGCTAGCCCTTCGTAAAAGGAACATATAAGAATTAGTATGACTCAATATTTACACATTTATTCAGTCTTCTCTTCTAGTGCTCTTATTTCTGACACTTCCAGCATGTGGAAAAAAACTAAGTCATGGGTTTTATGGTCATTATATATTGCCTAGTATAAGTACATGGGGCCCAAACAAGGAGAGCTACACTTCTGGCTACCTGAAGAATGTACAGTACGGAAGGCTATCTCCAGAAAACAAAGCATCTGCCATAAACACAACATTAAAGCTTCCCAAAGCCCATATTTTAGTCAAGTTTTTTCTTATTTTTAAAATCTGGCTCCTATAATCAGAAACTCTGTGTGAAAAAGTAGGCTGTTTCCAGAAAGATTTATTCTAAGATTTATGGCAAAGAACTTACATTTCCATGTACATTAACTCCAGTAACAGAATATATATATATATATATATATATATATATATATATTCTCTTCAAAGAAAAAGTAAGAAAGGAAACTTCAGAGAGGTAGGTCTAGTTCCACTGAGGTGAGTATTCATTTTGTCTCCAACTTCATATGAAAAAACTTCGTTGAGTCTAAGAGCCTTCAGTAAAGGAACCACACCCTTTCCCCTTGATCTGCATGTCTGCTTGGGAGTGACTGAGAGGCTCATGTAATCCCAATGGCACGTGACAAGTGACATCAAGGCCACTCATAAATCCGGGTCACACACCTGAAAGTTTCAATTAAGTCAGCAGTTGAGAGAGAAAAAGCCCAAAATAAAGTCATTAAATGGAAAGAGACAATCGGAGATCTCACTATAAGGAAACTACTTTTGAATGTCAGCTAATCTCACTAATTTAATACATGGGACAGATCATTTTCAGTGCTTGGCAATATATGTACCTTTATATATTTTAATAAGTTCTACTTTTATTTATAAGCATCTTTACATAGGAAAAGTAGTTCTTCAGGAAAGCAGATTAAAACATGTTTCTCATGCAATGGATGAACAGGAGCACCGGGTGACACCTGTAGTCCATCACCCTTACCACAGGTCAGTTCTTGCTAATTCAGCAAACTCAAACACATAAAATGGAAGGGAGGAGTTGCGAGGAACACAAGGATACAAAAGTTGGTGTTGGCCATCCATTGTACCCATGGAAGCAAGCGTTTTTTCCACATTCTATTGACATCATTTTGGTCACAATCCTTTTACACACACCACCAAGCCATGCACTGTCTACCAAGACCACATGAATGACAAGACAGGCTAGTTCATGCAGTCATGCTCTTTGTCTCCAATAAAAAACAACTGAGGCTTTAAAGCAACACAGTCAGTGGACTTTCCCCGAGGTTATGAGTTTCTGCTTCTACAAAAATAGCATAATGCTGGTCATCTCATTACCACTGGTTCTTTGGGGTGTTTTGGTTTTTGTTGTTGTTTGTTTGTTTTGTGTAGGTTCTAAAGCTTGAACTCAGGACTTGGGCACTGTCCCTGAGTTTCTTTTGCTCAAGCCTAGCACTCTACCACTTCTAGATTTTTCTTTGATTCCTTGGAGATAGGAACCTCACAGACTTTCCTGCATGGGCTGGCTTCTAGCCTCCATTCTCAGATCTCAGCCTCCTGAGTAGCTAGAATTACAGGTATGTGCCACAGGCCTGGGGCTTTGGTTCTTTGATTTTTTTTTTAAAGAGTACTACATAGCATCCGATTCTCCAAACACTAGATGACCCACAAATAGCAGTACTAGGAGCAAAGAGCAGGCCCACATCATTTGTTTCCTACATTGAGACACCCTCAAGAGTGAACAAGAAGTCAACAGGCCTCGTGGGCAGTGTAAACTAGGATTGAGCAGAACACATGGAAGTATAATGTTGCTGTGTGGAAAAGGGACTAGATCCCAGGTCCTAAACTAGTTACAAACATCACATATGGAATGTCAGATCAGAAACGCTAATTACCATTTCCACTCTGGGTAGTTTTGGCACTCTTCTCACTATTTCTTGGCTCTTTACCCATTCCGGGTCCCATCTGTCCATGATCTTACATTGAGACACTATATTTAACCCTAGTAGATCTTCAAATATTTTTTTCTGAGTTTTTGTTAAACTATACAGAGTCAATTTAAAGTTCAAAAATAGCATGATTTTTAAAACTCTAGTAACAAACACGTTTTCAAAAAGTGTTGGGAGGTCAAAGAGCAGCTCTCTTCTTCCTCTGCTCAGTCAGGCTTTTAAAGAAGAGAAGGCCACACGATTCCATTTTTAGATCTATTCTGATTTCTGTTCTAAAAATACAAACTAAAAGGCCTCACATTGAGCACATGTAAAGAATGAAAGAAACATTCAGAAAACTCATAGCCATGAAGCTAAGCCCAAGGCTATGATCCTCAGAGGCTGGGGGAGCTCCTGCCATGTCAGCAACAAACCCAGGGACACTCTCAGAGAGCACGGACGTCATAGACTCGGGGAGCTGATGATTTTATTTACAGGTTCATGGTCAGGAGTTAGGTGCTTGGGTTAAAGGTTATGGACTTTGGGTAATTTATTTTTTATTGGCATCCATTTGTTCTCCAAGGAGGGTTCATTTTGACATGTCCATATAGACTTGCAATGGAGCTTTATCAAACCCATCCATTCACCCACTGCCTCACACTGCCTCATCCCTACCTTACCAACCCAACCTCAACAGGCTGCGTTGTTTCCATTTTTACATCTAGGGGTAAAATATTTTGACCATATACTCTCTCCTTCACCCTTTCTATTTACCACCACTTCCTGCCTCCTCCCACTACTACAACACACCAGATAGGACCTGTTTCACCTTCTTCTCATTCTTTTTTTTTTTTTAGTAATTGTTTCAGAGATGTTTCACTATAGTATTTCTCCTGTGCATACAGAGTACCTTAATCAGCTTGACACTCTTGATTACTCTCATTTTTTCCTATCCCTACTACTCAATTTATTTTTAAACTTTGTTTCTCTAAGGAAAGGGAAATTACCTTCATTGTGTGATGTAACACATTCTAAAATTTTTTCCAGCTGAAAAGTATCTATTCCGCTAAGTCTGCCATGTAATCTTCCAATTCCTGGTTCTGTGTTCTCTGTGTTCCTCTAAAATCGTGGGATTGCTTATCTAGTTCACCGGTTCTGTTTTGGTTTCTTTTTTAAAACAAGGATTTATTCTAGCATAGCAGATAAAGTAGCAAGCCAATATTCTGACCAAAACAATTGGTTCTCCCTCCAATCTCATCATCCAAACAATAAAAGATGGTTAAGCAATATCCATAAGTATTGTGAATAATTTCAAGAGCTTAGGAACATTTCCCAAACTCATTCCCACCCACAGGCAAGTTAAGTCTCTGTAGAACTTTAGAAGAGACAGGAATTTTTGTGTGTGTGTGCAAGTCCTGGGGCTTGAACTAGGGCCCTGGACACTGTCCATGAGCTTTTTTGCTCACTGCAAGCATTCTACTACTTAAGCCATAGCTCCCCTTCTAGATCAGGGCAGATGATATACAGTCTTCTATTCTAACTTTTGCATTATCTTGGGTTTATTGTTAAAAACTAAAACCTAACTCTATAATCCATCTGGAGTGTAAACAGAACAGGGAGACTGCAAGTGAGGGGACTAGTTGCGGACAGTTGCTTGGAATGCTTAGCATTCATTTTTTGTGGCAGTATAAAGGTTTGAGTGAATACAGGGCTTTGAGCTTGCTAGGATGGTGCTCTGCTGAGCCATGCCTCAGCCCATTTTCCTTTAGTTATTTTTCAGATAACGTCTTGAGATTTTTCCCAGAGCCAGCCTCAGTCCTAGATCCTCCTACCTATAGCCTTCTGTGTAGCTGGTATCTCAAGTACACACCATCTCACTCAGTGTATTTATTGAGATGGACCATATCTCACTGATTTCTTTTCCCTGTTGGCCTAGAACCACAGCCCTCCTTATCTCTTCTTCCTGGGATTACAAATGTGAGCCACTTTGCTTGGCCTAACTAAATATTGGTAGGAAATAACAGGAAAGAGAAGGTCAGATATACTGCATTTGGTGACTAATTAGTCAAAAGAATTTATGAGTGAGTAAAAATTAGGGGGAAATCTAGGGTTCTTCTTAAGTGGCTTTGAAAATCATGGTGTGTGAGTTTTACTATAAGGAAAAAAGCGGCTTAGGGGTAGAGAAGAAATATAATGATATCCAGTCAAGATTCTTGAGTTCACAATGCATATGGGAAACCTAGCATGTCAATCTCCCCACGTGTCTAGGATTTAAAAGATAAAGACTTTTGAATTAAAACTATCCTTCTCACAGAATACAACAAACCCCGGTCATTTCTCAATACACTTTTTAAAATACTTTTATTAGCATATATTAGTTGCATAAGGGGGTATTTATCATGACATTTCCATACATGCGTACAATGTCCCCGGATCAAACTCACCCCCTCTACCATTCCATCTCATCCTCCTTAACGTTCAGAACTATTTCAATGGGTCACAATTGTTCTATTTCCATGCATGCTCACACAGAACTTAAAAAGATCCTATTCCCTCATTCATCTTCTCCTTTGACCTTCCTTACTCCATTAGTTCTGACCCTCCGGTAGAGACTGTTATTTTCCTGTGGCTCGTTTCCCATAGTGTGTACTAACTGCACAAAAGAGTTTCAGTATAGTATTTTGCATGTATTATAATGTATTCACATTAAACTCTTCTAGTTCTCACTCTTTTCCCATTCCCTCTACTGCTCAATAACCAATGCACTTTTACATATGAATTAAACCTGTCTAATAACATCTCTAAGACATGAACACACCTACTTTTTTCACTGTGTTGGTATCCCATTGATGTTAAAAACCATAGCGGGAATACAACCAGCACCTTAGGAAACAGAAGGCAGAAGCATTCAGTCCCTGGCACCTCTCAAACACATAAAGACTTTCCTGACTAAATCTATGATATCAACAAGAATGATTTGGGAAGTTTTTTTTTGTCCCAAATGATTTTAATAGAATAAAATATATCAGGAAGTGGCGCTGTAGCTCAGGTGGTAGAGCGCTCGCCTTAAGCTGAATTGTTGAGGGACAGCGCCCAGGCCCAGAGTTCAAGCCTCACGACCGACCAAAAAAAAAAACAAAAAAAGAATAAAATATATCAACATTTGGAAACTGTGCTTAACTCAGGGAAACGGTGTTTCCCAAATGACCATTACATGATGTTACATCCGTGCTTGGATAAAGTATCCATTCAAAGTAAAATGGTAAGTTAATGGGCCCAATGAAGTCAGGAAAAGTTGTTTGCTCTAGTTTTGAATTTCACCATTGCAACTACTCTTTTTGAAAAAAAGCTTTGTTGAGACTTAGAATCACTTCCAAGAAAATATCCACACTTATATTTTTTAAAAACCTATTAAATATACCACCCTTTCCCAAACATATTTGTGTGTGAGACCAAATTGGTTTTATATGCTTCCACAAAATAACAGTATACCAAATCAGACTGAATGCAGACAAATGCTAAACCAACTATCACATCAAAGATTTAGAAACCATTGCCCTTTTTCTCAAGGTTCTCTTTAGTTTAGAAAGTAGTTTTTCATTAAAAACCTATTACTTATGTCAGAAAGTAATGCTCATGTTTCTACCAGGCTAACAAATAATGTCTTATACAAAATAGTGTCTTATGTAAATTAGTAGATATATGGTCTAGAAACTCCCCAATTTTTATATTTGATTTCATAAATATTGATAGATGTTTAAAATATTTAATTTAAAGATGAAAAGAGAAACTATAGACAAGAAAGTATATTATTTTACATAATATCCAACAATGCATTAAGCTATTGCCAACCTCCCAGTAGTAATATTTAAGAGGATTTATGAAAAGGGAATTATAAGAAGAGTTCCTCAAAAGTCAGGAGTAAGTATAAAAATTCTAAATGCAACTGAAAAGTATAACTGCAGGACATTAATTTCATTATTTTCTCTAAGGTCAGACTTGGCATTTGATTGGCATAACTGCAAGGTCAAAACAAAAATAAGCAAAGACAGGTATCGTAACAGCTTGGTCCAAATGGCCCTATCACAAGCATTTCAACACTTGTAAGAATTTGTCATAGAAAATACAACAGCCAGTCACCAAGACTGAGTTTTTAATTGATATGGTTACTATGACAACTCAAGCCAAGAAAGGCCAATGTGGAAATGGAGCATAGTTTTAAAACTGATACTGAAATAGCAACATTATAAAGTTGACCAGCCTCAATAACCAAAAGAACAACAAACCAGTAATTGAATGTGATTCACTAAAGAGCATACACAAATTCTCACGTGTTATCTTGGTGTCCTGAGCTTTGGCCTGGTTTCAAACTGTCACTCATCTAGATCAGAGTTTTTTACAGCAAACCCTAGGAATGAAATGTAGTGAAAATAAAATACATGAAAACTTAGAGAGGCATTTACTTCCATGAATACATACACCCACGCATGCATGCACGAACATACACACACACACACACACACACACACATCTATGAGAGCAAAAGAAATACCATAGCATTCAATTTACTAAAGGATGGAGAAAATATTATTTTTACTAAAGCAATTAACTTCGGTCACTGTGAAATTTTGTTTTGGAAGTGTGTGCACGTATGTGTACGTGAGAGAGAGGTTGCCTATTGAATTCAAATATACAGGAGGCCTCTGTTATGTTCCACTTAGATTCACGGAACCTTAGAAATCCATGAAGCATCGCTGTCCCTCCAGAGACCCAAGAAACTTGCAGGAGCTGGTTCTATCAATGCCATAACAGCTCAATGACCCCCTCTAGTGGGTAGTCTCCACACTCAGACTTTCAGGAGGAGGGGGAAAAAAAGCATAGTATATTTTAGCTTCATCCCCAAGTGTATAATATATGGTATTTTAAAAAATTGAACATTTGTCATAATAATAACATGATTCGTGGGTGAGTATATTCTTAATGGAAAATTAAATTCAAAAGAAAATTCCAAGTGTGTAAAATAAACTTAAAATCTTGCATATAGAAGCAAACTGACCTCAAAATGGCTCAAGGAGACTCGTCCTCAGGCACAATGGTTCTGTGTGAGAGGTCTGGGGATAACTGTGACAATGTACCGAGTTCAGATACCCTTCCTGCAAAAATATGTTCACAGAAACATACCATTATACAATAAGCAAGAAAAGGCGTTGGGGGGGGGGGAGATGGCAATAATCGTGTCGATAAATCTTCTGCTAGGGAAAAAAAATTCTCAAGAACTTTCTTTGTCTAAAGTATCCGAAAATACATAGACATGCTGAGAAGAGGTTCTGTGAGTCATTTTATTTTGAGAAGATGGTCAAAGGGTCTTGAGCATGAACCTCTACAGTGAGAAGCATGATCAGGACTAAGTGCAATACTATGCCATCACTGTGAGAGTCCACTGGTTAACACCCAGGACTCAAGTGGCAAACACTAAGATTTATCTAATGTCCCAGAGCTGCCCAGCTACAAATGCTAGAAGTGGAGCCCCCTGGAGGACACTGGAGGACCACACAGGGTCAGCTGAAGATAACTCTCTTGGTCACCAGGGAAGCAGGACAATCATTCCAAATGAAAATCGAAGACTGGTATCAGAATGCCCTGCTTGTTTGTTCACTTTACATTTCTATTGATTATTTCTATTTCTCTAGAGTCGATTCAGGCCTTTGAAAAGCACCATTCATAAAGTGGTCAAGATGTCTGAATTAGATTCTTGTGTTATGTGCAGTGTTGGGAGGCATGCAGGTTTTTAGTTTCTTTAACTCTGTTTTTGCATCTTTTTCTTTAAATTTTATTTTATGCTGAATGTATTTTTAATACTTTTTTTGTTGTGAAAATACCGTACAGAGGGGTTACAATTACATGAGCAAGGTAATAAGTACATTTCTTATCAAGTATTGTTGCCTCCTCCTTTTTTTTTCCCCTACCATCCCTGCCCTCCCATCTCCACAACTGCATCCTCCCACACCCTGCCCCACCTAAATTTTAAGTTCGTTTTTCAACATAGCATCTTGTACATCTTATTGGTGCAATGGGTCCACCTGTATCCCTATTTAAACAATTTGTTTTTTTTCCCTTCCCCTCCCCAAATTATACCAACATCAAATACAGTGAAAACAGGGGTTAAACCGTGGGGGAGGGACATACAAAGCAACAAAAAAAATCACCTTATAAATATGTTAGAAACAATAGCAAGAAAGAAAAAACCACTTGTGTCCTTATCTTGGAGTTTCTTAATGCATTGTATGTTTTACACGAGTGAACACAGTTCATTCCAATGCAGCTGAGCTCAAAAGGCGACTAGTTACTACTGGTTACTACTGTCATGAATCTGAAGATTTGCATTCAAGGTTTATGCAGATCCTGACCCTGCAAGTTACAAGCTCACTGAGCATCCCTGATGTTGTTTGCTTGGGCAAAAAAAAAAAAAAAAGGAAAAGAAAAAGGAAACATAGCCCGTGATCTTTATGTCTCAAGAGGTTTGACAAAAGCTTTACCAGATCACATAGCCAAAATCAGCATACACAAGAGTCTTGTTTCCTTAATTATCATCAGGAATTTCTTCTTAACAGTTTAAGTTTTTAGTTATTTTTATGCAGCAAATAAAGATTCGAGTAAAAGTTCTTTTGCCTTTGTAAGTGGCAAAATGCGAATGAAGCTATTTTTGTGAAGACAACAGAAAGTTTGGAAAAGGTGTGTCTCCCTGCTGCTACGTGCCTCTGACCCTCTCCCCATGTGGTCCTGCTTTCTCTCAGTTAGAAATTTAGATTGGCTCATAGCAGTAGCTTATCTGCTGTTTGTTATGGTACAGACGGTATTTGATACCTACAAGCACATATAATTTTCGAAGTACTTTTATCTCAAACCAGGAAACCTTTCATCATTCCCAAATAAAAATATATCCCAGATAAACTCAGAATTACTCTGGAATTGGATATGCCTTCATGTTTGAAATCATTTGCCTTCAATTTTTTAAAAGAAATATATGGCTGGGTCCCACTGGCTCATACCTATAAGTTAGTCTGCCTGAGAGACTGAGATCCAAAAGATCACAGTTCAAAGCAGCTAGGGCAGAAATGTCCATGAGAATCTGTGATTTAGATAACTAGCAAAAAGTCAAGCTAGAAGTGTGGCTCAAGTGCTATAGCACCAACCGAACAAGCAAGCCATCTCAGCAAGCTCAAGGCTTTGAGTTCAAGGAAGGAAGGAAGGA
>NW_012267373.1:2456518-2499345 GCF_000151885.1 Dipodomys ordii | reverse complement strand
GGAAGGAAGGAAGGAAGGAAGGAAGGAAAGAAGGAAGGAAGGAAGGAAGGAAGGAAGGAAGGAAGGAAGGAAGGAAGGAAGGAAGGATGGATGGATTACTGTTTGGTTGTTGTCTACAAGGAGCCTATCAAAATCCATAATCCCTGGAAATAGAGAATACTCGCTGGAAGAGAAAGATGTAGTTTTTGTTGCTGATGACTTTTTTATAACTCTATTCAACTCCCAGGGCTTCTAGAACAAATCACTACACACTGGGTGGTATAAAACAACAGAAATTTTTCCCTCTCAGTTCTGTAGTCTGAAGTCAGGCTATCATCAGGGTTGGTTCTTTTAGAGGATTGGAGAGAAACCTGTTTGATATTTTATCTGTAGTTACTGGTGCTTCCCAGCAATTCTTGGTGACTCTTGGTGTGTAAACACTGTGTCCATCCCAGCCTCTGCTCCGATTCTCATATGGCTTGTCTCCTACATGTTGTCTCAGTGGTAATGTCAAATACCCATTATTAGCTTGAGGCTCACCTTAATCTAGTGTAACCTCACTTAACCTGAATTTAAGTATAAAAGCCGTATTTCCAAATAAAGTCGGGAATAGGTAGCATGTTTTAGGATGTGAATGTTTACTCTGAAGAGATAAAACTCAACCCAGATTGACTGCTCCCAATACTAAATAAATCTTAAACTCTTCCATTAACCTTAATGATATTCTTGGGTCCAAAATGGTGATTTAATTTTTTTCATAGGCTACTAGCCAACTGAGACCATAGCTCATTTATAAAGGACAAATTCTGCTTAAAACAGAATTATAACAAGGGTGAACGTCTCAGTGTACCTAATACAGCTAGCAATGTTTATCATTGTAGACTCATTTTATGAATGTGAGAGAAAGGACTGAAAACCTCAATTCCTTTGATATGTTGATACATTTTGAATAGTGACGCCGGTTTGTGCATGACCATTCTAAACCAGAGAGAAAATTTTACAAATTAAACTTATGCTTATTTCTATTAAGCTCTGATGTTTAGACCATTATTTCAATTTCTTCTCAGTAAAACTGTTTTTCAGAGCTGTATTTTGTAACATGATTGGGAAAGTGCATATTCTCCTGTCTTTCATTTTCCTTTCAGCAGATTGCTAAAATGCAATTTGACATGTTGAATTTTTTTGCGAACCCGAGTTCTAGATAATTAAGCACAGTAAAAATATAAATAAAAATCAAGTAATGGAACAGACAGGTTACCACTCAAAGCAATCTGAGTTCAAGTCCTTGCTCATGTTCTCCTTAACACCCTAACCCTGAGTAAGGTATTAAACTCATTTTGATCCCTGTGTGATGGTATTGAAGAGGGAAAATGGAAGAGGAAATAATACAAAGAAGGAGTGCAAATGAGGTGCCTATTTAGTGTTTTCCATTAGTTCCCAAGACTTAACCATCCCAGGCCTATTTGCTTCTGTTAATGAAATTTTTTAAATGTTTCTACAGAAAACAAATACACAGTGTAATTTTGATTTCAAAAACCATGTGTCCCTTTATCTAATTAGGACAGATGAAAATAGATTATATTACAAAAATAAAAGGATTGCATTAATTTTGTTTTCAATTGAAGTAGCAACATATTAATATATTGCCATAACCAGGAAAACTGAGAAACACAGATTTAATCCACAAATTCCACATAGCAAAATCAACAAGAATTTTATGAAAGAATTGTGCTGATCACCAAATATATTCTAGTGGGCTAGATGTTAGTTGCTAGAAGTAAGATGTGAGATATCTCATCTGCCCTCTTCCCTGGTTCAATTGACCTTGTTCAGACCTCCCGACGGATGGCAGCCCTGAGGAACTGAGCAGGGCTAACCCTGCCTTTGCCACTGCAATTAATTCTTCTGTTAAATTACCAGTCCTACTAGAAACATTGTTCTTCAGCTATCACCTTCCCAAACTAACTCAGGACCTGACCTAAGTCGTCATCCCTCTCAAAAACTTTTGTCTGTTCATATATTGACTAGTTTATAGATCATATTCTGCAACTACCAGAGTACTATCAGAAATGATTGTATTACAACAATGTTGTACAAAACTAGACAACCAAAGTAAAAATATATCATGACAAAAGAGAAAAGAGGAGAGAAGGAAGGAAGGAGGGAAGGAGGGAGGAAGGTGAGGAAGGAGGGAAGGAAGCAAGGAAGGAGGGAGGGAAGGGAGAAAGGAAAGAAGGGAGGGAAGGAGGGAGGGAAGGGAGAAAGGAAGGAAGCAAGCAAGGAAGGAAGGGAGGGAGGGAGGGAGGGGGAAGGAGGGGGAGGGAAGGAGGGAGGAAGGAAGTTGCATTGCTCCCTCTTTGCAAGCTCTGCTTTCCTCTCCCTTTTACAGACACCATCTAGGCATTCTCCCACTGCTTCATTCAGAGGTTGCAGCCTCACAACACTTCAACTACATTGGTGAGTGTGGCTGTATGCTCTCATGTGTCTTTCCTTTACAGATGCTTTCCTCTACTGTGTTTCCTGCACTATTATTTTTCCCTGTCAGTCCTGGGGCTTGAACTCAGGGCCTGGGTACTGTTCCTGAGCTTCTTTTGCTCAAAGCTAGCACACTATCACTTGAGCAACAGTGCCACTTCCGGCTTTTTCTGTTAATGTGGTACTGAGGAATCGAACCCAGGGCTTCATACATGCTAGGCAAGCACTCTAAGCCACATTCCCAGTCCTGCAGTATTCTTGTAAGTATTTCTATACTTATTCTTCACTAGATTATGTGTTCGTGTGTGTGTGTGTGTGTGTGTGTGTGTGTGTGTGTGTGTGTGGCTGTGTGAAAGAGAGAGGGGAGGGAGAGAATGTATGCACCTGTGTGTTGCCTTCTGTTATTTGTCATGTGTATAATAATTGCAGATTGCTAGGGAACCTGTGCAGGAAGAATTAGTCTCTTACACTGGTGTTTGACATACCCAAATAAATACTGAACGCTGTCCCTGAGAGGAGCTCATAATCTAATCTGATCAAATGTATTTTCAACATTAACTCAACAGAACCGTTGGGTTTCAGTTGCTGCTAGCATGTTCCCTTGATCAGAAATCTCTCTCAGTGAATGAACAAAGGAGCATAACATGTCTGGTTTTCTGTCTTAAAAACTGCACACCACCTTTCTATCCGGAGTTGGCTGTTTTGTTCGTAGCTCCATTCATTTCCTTGACACCTTTGATTCTGGACCAACTCCCCAGCCACTATCCTTTCTTGTCACAAAGGTCCTGCCAGCGAAGCTCATTCAATAGCCATCATCATGGTGAACTAGATCCCAGGAGCTCCAGATGGAAGATGGGGGTAAATGACTCCCCTAAGAGTGTTCTCCAATGTGGTGCCATCAATCACCCTGCAGCTGGGACTCCAGGGCGACTCAGGGACTTTCTGCCAAAAGCAGCACATTTCTCAGCATCCGACTTCCTTCAAAAGAGGGGGCTACATGGCTACGCATTTCAGCATTCAGCAGTCTCTCCATACCTAACATTTAATGTGAAGTAACTATCAATATTTATGCCTTTGATATGGAGTCTAAGAGAGACTCCATTGGGTACGATCTCCATGTTCCTCTTTAAAGAAAATCTCTTGCTTTTTTGCGTAATTCACAAACATCAAACAGTGGGTTATTTTCCAATGTTAAGTTGGTACATTAAGTTATCTTTGTGGTTTATGTCAATTATCCAGTTAAGGACAGTAGTAACAGCTGACGGCCAGGAGCAGCAGCACTAAGGAGCTAATTTTTCTCTCTGCATGTAGCATAAAGTAGGGATAGTCCTTCCTTAATCCCAGACCAAAGCCAGGAGTAAACAGTTGGAATTCTGCAGCACAACATTCTTAGCACACACATCCTGAAGGGCAAAGTTCCTTTGGTTGATAGCAATGGACAGTTCCCTCTCCTATCATGTAGGCAGGGAGGGAGAAGCCACAACCCTCCATGATACCATGAGTAAAAAAGCTGGGCACCAGTGGCTCATGCCTGTACCCTAACTATATCCCTCCCCTAACTTGTCTGTAGTTTCTGTGACTCCCTTCATCACAGAGATGTGATGGGTTTCTGCTGTCTACATTCTAAGTTGCACAGAGTAGAAGTCTCCAGAATTCTGAAAATCATCCTTCTCTGGTTCAGTGAACTGGTTTCCTTTTCTTTGATTAGGTAAAAAGGCTAGAGAATTGACAGATAAAGAATGTCTGTTATTAAGTGTATATAAAGTTCTATAGCTACACTAACAATTGTGTATCTTAATGTTAAAACAATTAAAAATACTAATTTTAAAAATGCCTATTTTTACCAGTGGTTTTTTGGCTCTATACACACACACACACACACACACACACACACATACACACACACACAGAGTTCAAAACTGTAAGGAAGTTCTAGAAAAATTTGGCACAAATAGAATGAGAATGTTTTTAAATCATCTAGTTGTTTATGCATGAATCATTGAGTGGTTCTGGGTTGGAGTAAACAGCATGTAAAACTAGAGAGTAGGTTTGTGTTGAATGATGGAAAAGAAGGGATCCGCGTGTGAGAACTGTTAGCATCTACGTGAGCACATCAGCATCTTTATTTCATTGGTGAAGAAACCTCCCAAGACATGAAAGAACTTGTCACAGGAAATCACAAAAACAGGTCAAAGATTTTTAGATTAGTTTAATTTATACCATTGTCAATAGCTAAAAGGAAGATGTAAAATTCATTTGGCATAAATCACTAGCAGGATCATAGTACAGCTGTACTTGTTTTCTATAAGCATCTACTTAAAAACCAGTACTCTAAAGTAACTATGTGTCCTATAAAGCATGATTGAATCCCTTGTGTCAATGGGAAAGACATAGTAAGCCTAGATATAAACATAATGTAGGTTTTTAAACATAAGATTTAGGGATGTTAAATAGTCTCACATCAAGGCAACAAGTCCTTTAAGAAAAGATACCATAGAATATGAGAAATAAAAGTAATGAATCTCCAAATTTCTATTATATACAAACCATTTAGGTTCAAATCAGTTACATATATCACAAGATAATAGATTCAAGATTGTCAATAATCCCCCATTACTCTTAGTGCTATGTCTAACAATTATAAAGTAGAATTCTAAATGTACAATGTTAAATTAAAAAAATGCCCTTTCTTATGGGGAGTAAATATTTGGTTGATAAATTCCAAGACTTTGGATTGTGTACTGGAGAAGACTCACCCTAGGAATTAATCCCTGAAGACAGGTGCTTTATTTTGCTTTTAAAAATCTAGACCAAAACATACATAATTTGAAGTTTCTTTAAAAATCTAAGTGTCTTCCATGATCACAGAATGAGTGTTCAGAAAGGAAAACAAAAACAAAAGCAGGCCTTGGTTGAGGGGATCATTTTACTAGAAATGGTTGGCTTCTGTATGGCCCCTTCCACGCTGTGATGCAGGATTACACAAACTGTACTTGCTTGCCTGATCATGGTTGGAAGCCTGCCCAGGCAAGAAAGTCTGTCAGACTCTTGTATCCAATTAAGCACCAAAATTGCTGCAAGTGGAGCTGTGGCTCAAGTGGTAGAGCACTAGCCTTGAGCAAAAGAGCTCAGGGATAGCACCCAGCCCCAAGTTCAAGCTCCAGGACATGCACCAACTAGTGATGATGATGATGATGATGATGATGATGATGATGATGATGATGACGATGATGATAAGGAGGGTACACATGTGATGCTTCTAGTAAGCACTGTATTTAGACTTCTGCTGATTTACAGGACAAAGGTATCAAAAGAATGGCATAGCAACAAAAGGTCATCTATAGGCAAAAAAATTAGGCTAAGGTAGTCTGTTTGTGAAATATGACATATAGAAGCTCATTTTATCGTCACCAAGGTCCTGAGCAATGTGAGACAAATATTAGAATTCCTGCCTCACAAGTCAATATCCAAACTGTAGTTCCAATTCCAAGAAGCCCGTGAAAATCTGAGCGCCACTCCTGGCTACTGAGGAATTCTTTTTTTTTTTTAATTTATTTTTTTAATTGTGAAAATACTCTACAGAGGGGTTGCAATTACATGGGCAAGATAATGAGAACATTTCTTATCAAACATTGTAGCCTTCTCTTTTGTTTCCCCTTCCCATCCTCCACCCCTGCCCCACCCCCTCACCCAATCCTCCCCACCCCTCCCCCCCCAACCAAAGTTGTGAAGTTCATTTTCGACATAAGGACTTGTACATCTCATTGTTGCAATGGGGCTGAGGAATTCTTCTTGCCACCACAACACATAGGATACAGAAGAAAGCTTTATTCTTTGTACCATTATTTACAGAGTTGAAAACTTGAGAGGTTATGATGTGCCAAATGGTATATAATTCAAACAGGCACAGCGCAGTATGTATCCAGAATATTTTAACTGAGGTAAGAAGTCACAATATTTATGTGACATCCTTAGTAAACCATTAAACATAAAGTAAATTACTACTGATGAAAACAGCCCATCGAAACAGTAGGGGAAAACAAAAGTAAAAGTTGGGTCATGTGATTAAGTTAAAGCACTGTGCTCTTGAGTAAATAGGTCGATTGTCCCTAATAGCACTATCGTCCTAAATTGTTTGGCCTTTTCATTTAAGGGGCTGGAGGACAAGATAAGAAATGGACAAAACCCTAGAGACAGAGATGTGCCTAGAAGTCCTAGTGCTGTCTGTTTTTCTCCAGCTGAAACATTACAGAAACCAGAAAAAGTAGAGCAGAAGCACCAAGTAAATTATTGAAGTGCTGTGCCATTTCCTCAGCAGCTGGAATCCCCTGTCCATAAAACATTAACATGACATTTCAGTTTTGACAGATTCTTTGGAAGAGAAAGGGTGAAGAACACATCAGCCCTTTGGTGGAGATGGAGAGATTTGTTCAGATAAAAACAAACAAGAACTATGTCTGGTCCACATGCCAGCTTTCACTGAAAATCAGGAAGAACACATGAAAATTTAAAGCTTAACATTGAAATGGATTAAACTTGATTTGTTCACTATATGAACAGGCAGGGTTAGAAGAAGCCAAGACTTTCTTATTCTCTTTAGTCTTTTAGAAAGGATTTTCAGGCATGTGAACTATGCTCCGCATTTAATTTAGACCCCTAGTAAATAAATGAGCTGTGCATCCTTTGTACACAGTAAATTAAGGTGTTTATCCATCATGACTAAAGGGGACTGGTGGCTCACTTCTGTAATCCTAGCTACTCAAGGGGCTGAAATCAGAGGGCAGTTCAAAGCTACTGCAGGCAAGAAAGCCCGTAAGACTCTTACCTCCAATTAAACAGCAAAAGATAGAAGTGGAACTGTGGCTCAAGAGGTAAAGTGCTAGCCTGGAACAGAAAAGCTCAGGGACTGCATCCTGGCCCTGTGTTCATGCCTCAGGACCGACACACACACAGACACACACACACGTTAGTTTCCTCAGCTGGCAAAAGGCTCATTCTTTTTTCAGGTAATGATTTTTTCATGGTGATTCATAAAGAGGGCAACCTTAACTTTCATTTAAACCATTATGGGGGATATTGGTGAAAGATCATCTGCTACACCATATATAGTAACTAATACTAACAAATACTAGCCCCTAAAAAAACAGAGTCACTTCTTTGGCTGTAAGCACTAAGGTTCCAATGAATTTTCATTTTCTTAAAAAGTAAGCTTTTTATTGTGAAAATACTGTACAGAGGGGTTACAGTTATATGAGCAAAGTAATGAGTACTTTTCTAATCCAGAATTGTCAGCTCCTCCTTTGTTTTTCCCCTATTCCCCTACCATCCCTTCCCTCCCATCTCTACAACTCTCCCCTACCCCCACCCCAGCCTGGCCTAAATTGTAAAGATTGTTTTTCAACATAATGTCTTGTACATCTCATTGTTGCAATGGGTCAACCTCTATCCCGATTTAAACAATTTGTTTTTTCCCTTCCCCTCCACAAATTATACCAACATCAAATACAGTGAAAACAGGGGTTATACCATGGGGAAGGAACATACAAAGCAACAACAAAAAAAAAACACATGGTTACCTTATAAATACATTAGAAGCAATAGCAAGAAAGAAAAATCCACTTGTGTCCTTATCTCGGATTCATTTTGCTTAACATCATCTTATCTGACCTTTTCTGCTTATCCCAGACCTATACTAGTTATTGCAAATAAGGGAAACCATGAGACCTATGTTTCTTTGGGTCTGGCTTACTTCACTTAATATAATTTTTTCCAAGGGAACTCTACTGCATTGTTGGTGGGAGTGTAAACTTGTTAAAACCACTTTGGAAAGCAGTATGGAGGTTCCTCAAAGGATTCTATGTAAAGCTCCCCTATGACCCAGCAATCCCACTTTTGGGCATTTACCCGAATGATCACAAACAAGACCATACTAAAGCTACCATCACAACTATGTTTATTGCAGCATTATTTACCATAGCTAAGATATGGACCCAACCCAGATGCCCCTCAGTAGATTAATGGATCAAGAAAATGTGGTATATATACCATGGAATTCTATGCTTCCATCTGAAAGAATGACATTGCCCCATTTGTTAGGAAATGGAAAGACTTGATTCTTCATTTTTGATTTAAAAAAAACATATTTCAGTAAACAGCTCACAATGTTCTGTGAATTGATTGGTCCCTGAAATCTTTTCTATTTAAAAAGTCTATACATATATAAACTTTTCTTAGAGAAAGTATAACACAATGGAGTTTTTATCCTATTACCATTAAGACACATCCCTTGTGTCCAATCACATTTCTAGATGGCTGTCCATTTTCATCTGGCCTTAGCATAAAAAGCAGACAGCTTTCCCTCACTCATTTTGTCTTCATGTCTGAAAGTTCCCTTGACACATATAACTTGGTATATGACTGCATGATGCTTTACTAATATAATAACCTGTCTCCTGTTACAAGATTGTTAGCATGGATGAAGAAAGCAACCACTTCTATGTTTCCTTACATCCCCAACGAGTTTCATGGGAGATATGATCACTCCACAGAAATCAATCCTAAAGGGCCATTGATAAGAGTCAGCCTGAGATCCCAAGTTCAAGCCTCAGCACCACAAACAAACAAACAAAAATTAACCCAAAAGCATCATTGGAAGACTCCAAAAAAATCTTAGCTCTCTTAAATTACTCATTACAAATTAAAAATTGGCTAATTGATTCAAACTCATTGTGGAAATTATCTATTTCATTTTTTCTCATCTTTTTATAAGCACAAAGAACCAAAAGACATAGGCAAACTGTTTTCCATTCCAAATTATGTTTTGTACATCGGTTCCAGTATTTGATTTCTAACTGCTGTGGTTACTCTAGAAATGACAGTAACATTGTGCATACCTGTATGTTCAGCCCAGCCTTGTCCCCACTCTGAGACTAACTTGATTCCAAAGCAGGAATAATGTGATCATCTGTGAAACCAATATTTGTCTTCACAGCTAATTGTCCTAGTACTCAAAGAATAGTTAATATATGTATTATGCTATCATTCTGGGGATAAGTTTCCCAGAATCCTTTGGTTGGTGCCATTCCTTCCCTTCCTTTTCTCTCTGTGTCCTGGCACTCCAGTCTTGTTCCTCAACTCTAGTTATTACAATGCTCTCTATCCCCTCCTCCAGTAACCCTTGGAGGTATACTAAGATCATTCGTCTGTATCTCCTCCTGTACGCTATTCTAACTTCTGTCCCATCCTAACGGAGACACTATTTGGCATCCATCCTTTCACAGAAAAATGTGTCCTATTACTGGTAATTCAATTTATAACTCATTTAAGCAGCAAATATCACTGGTACATTTGTGAATTTATCATATTATGTAAACTTTCTACAGCTTTCAAAAAACAAAAATTAAGTAAGTTATCTGGTCTTTGTAATGAAGGATCTCCTCAGAAGGTAATGGGATATCTTTCAGCTTCTCTAGAATAATGATGATGTTTTTAAAATTTATTTAGTAAACATTCTGTTTTCTAACTTTGACATACTGCTTATAAGTGACATGATGTGTGACTCTTGCTTTTAAGTTCCAGAGAGATAAGAAAATAATTTTATTGACATTTGTAAAGCCAAACTATACTGGATAATTTTTTTCCTCTTTCATTGTGTGTGTGTGTGTGTGTGTGTGTGTGTGTGTGAGAGAGAGAGAGAGAGAGAGAGAGAGAGAGAACAGAGAGATGAAGATTTAGAAGGTATGGAAATGGAAATGATAATGATGAGAGACAGTGTATCCTGACTGCCTTACTCTCTCTAGTTAAACAGGCTGTTGGTAAAAAGGAAAGGATAGTAGAGATCATTATCATTTGATGCACAGAAGCATGACTGACACATTGTGGCAGCAAAGCTGCCACATTTTAAACAAGGATCCAGATCCTTTGTTCTACCAACTGCCAATACTCGAAGCACCACAGAAAAACTGGAAAGGCAGGAAAAACTATAAAATACACACACACACACACACACACACACACACACACCGGTGGTGAAGGAGAGCGATGTGAAGCATCACTCTTGAAACAAATGAAAAGAGAATGAGAGGGTGGAGAGGGTGGAAAAAAGAGAGGTATACAGACAGAGGGAATTCTGGGGTCTTGCAAACTCGGCTCCTCACACCCCCATTTCATGCTGGCTATGTTGTTTGATGTTTCAGCTTTCCTTTACCCTTACATTTATTTTATTTTACCTTTGCTTTTTATTGTAAAGGTGGTGTACAGTAAGGTTACAATTACCTAAAAG
This sequence comes from Dipodomys ordii, assembly GCF_000151885.1. Classification (NCBI taxonomy): domain Eukaryota; kingdom Metazoa; phylum Chordata; class Mammalia; order Rodentia; family Heteromyidae; genus Dipodomys; species Dipodomys ordii. The sequence continues at coordinate 2,488,610 of NW_012267373.1, read as the reverse complement.
TCAGGTAAAGAATACATTTCTTTTTCTTTTTCTTTTTTTTTTGTCGGTTGCGGGGCTTGAACTCTGGGCCTGGGTGCTGGCCCTCAGCTTTTCAGCTCAAGGCTAGCACTCTACCACTTGAGCCACAGGGCTACTTCCAGTTTTCTGAGTGGGTTATTGGAGATAAGAGTCTCACAGACTTTCCTGCCCAGGCTGGCTTTGAACCACCATCCTCAGATCTCAGCCTTCTTAGTAGCCAGGATTACAGGCCTGAGCCACCAGCACCTGGCTGTACATTTCTTTTTGAACAATGTCACCCCTCCCTTATGTCTTCTTTTAGAGTAACTGAGAATGAAGACTTTGAGATGCTGCTGAATGAACAGTGATGAGCAAAGAAATAATATTAACAGGCAAAAAAAATCAGCTGAGGACTGAGCCCTCCAGATGGCCATCTTCTCCTGCCCCCAAGAAGATGATGGAATTCCTTACTTGGCCTGCTTCAGATCACCGTACGTGGTGCAGCTATAGGGAATGTCTCAAGGCAGGATTCCTGGTAACTGAGATAAATTCTTCCCCCAAGAGAAACAAGTTGGTAACACAATGACTGAAGCCCTAGACTAAAACTCAGAGGCCAGTTGGGATTCCCAATGTACTGCCTCCAACATTCAAGTCACTTATCTTCCCAGGGAAAAAGAGTTCAACTGTGAAATGGGACTGTTCGTTTTAATGAAAAAATGATGTATATGCTAAAAAGTTCTTTTAATAGTAGCTATGGCTGTTTAACAAATTAGCAGTAATGAAATGATAGGTTAACCAGTGGTTTCCTAATGCTGTTCAATTTTATGCTGAAATCACTTAGGTCTTTGACATTAGTGACAAAACAAAAGATAAAAATGTAGTAGTAGGAAATAAACAAAGAAGGGGTAACAGTGTTCAACAAGAAATGTATTCATTACCTTCCTCATGTAACTGTAACCCCTCTGTACAGCATCTTTAAATAAAATAAAATTTTACAAAAAGATAAAAATGAATGTCATCTGTAATTACCATCATAGAAAAGCTAAAGTAAGGATTCTGGTAAAGTCATATGGGTTTTATAAATTTTATTTGAAGAAGAAAGACAGGACATCATATCTGTAGATTCAAAGTTGGCTCTGTATTTGCTAAAGACCTTAGAAACACCAACATCCAATAGGGAGAAAATAACACATGTATGAGGAAATTGGCCAAAACTGTTGACTCATATTTTTAGTAACTCATTTGTACAGTGCTGTATGTCAGGATGTTACAGCTTTTCTTTGGAAGTTTAAAAAAAAATAAAACATACTCTCACCTCAAGTGTTTGACTTTAATGACACACTGCCATCATTCTGGTAATTAGTCTAATGACTTTTGCCCAAGAATGGAGCATATGCAAGATTGTATGTAGCATACTTGCCAATTATTCGTGTTGGAAGGAGTGCTTGGTGAGTCCAGCCCAGAGGTGGGAGAGACAGCACCCCACTGGGAGGTGACAGTAGTTTGGATCTTTCTTTCTCAGGACAAACATACCCCAGTTGGTATCAGAAGAGATTCGCATTGTTCTTGCTCCGGGACAGCTCCTTCCACAGCCCTCACTGTGGGGCCCTGCATCCACAGTGTGCCATCTGGAGAGAGCTGGCCTCTGCTCCCTCTGGAAGTTGTTAGCTCTGTGCCACAGTTGGCCTCCAGGCTCCCGGGGGACTTGACTCCTTCACAGGCTTTTCTCCGGTGTCAGGAAGCTGATTGTATCCTTCTCTCTCCACTGTCAGCCTCTACTGGTTCTCCAAATTATAGGACTATTCTCTAAAGCAAACCAGGGCTTCCCATGAGAAATGCAAGCTGCTACACTGAGATTCCTTCTTAACAAGCACAAGGACTGTGTGGCTAAACTGAAAGAGAGAAACAAACTCACTCGGCTTTCTTTTTGTAGCTTTTGAAAGTAATTTGACAATTTAAAAACATTGGAAAAAAACAAGTAATTGAATAAACTAAATAAATCTCTCAATGTAACAGTTTAAGACTTGGGAGTGAGAAAGGCTTTGTGGGGTTGGTTGATCCTGGACTACCTAATAGCTATGATTAGAGACAAGTTACCTGACCTGCTGTTCCTTGTTCCTCTCCCTTTGCATCTGTGAGAGGAGTATGTAGTATGTGGGGCGTGTGTGTGTGTGTGTGTGTGTGTGTGTGGCTGTGTGTGCGTGTGTGTATACAAGTGTGTGTATACATGTATCCATGTGTGTGCCATAAAAGTTGTTTAACTTAGTATTCACACTCCAAAATGCCCCTAGAAACAAATTATGTTCAGTGAAGTCAGGCTCAATAAATGGGATGTTTTCTCTCATGTATAGAATTTAAGGCTAACCTTGAAATATATATGCCTATACATATATGTATGTGTGTGAAACACATACAGGGCCATATGCATGCATGTACAACAAACTAACTAAAATATGATCTATGAAGGGGTTGGTTCCTATGTCTGACCTCTTTGAGCAGTTAATTCACAAGATGAATACCAAGAAGCTCATATGCATTCTATCTTAGAAGAGATGGGTCTTAAGGAGAAGGAGGCAACAGATTCATAGAAAGAAGGGCAGATATAATATTTAATGTACATATGTATAAATGGAAAGAAGCAACTGAGGGGATGGGTGGTATTGGATGGATGGGAGAGGTACTGAAGGGTGTGACATTGTTCTAGAAGTACTGTGCTCACAAGAAGACTTGTTGACTTGAAACCTCCTTGTTCAACTACTTGGATAATATTAAACTTTTTATATTAAATGCATTAAAAATGACATTAAAATGGTTAGTGCTTCATTACATACTTCTACTGATAAAACGAACTTACTTAATTTTCCTACTAGGTAGCAAATCTTTTTATGAACTAATTAGAGCAAAAGCAAACCAAAAAGAAAAGGCAAACAAACTTTTCTTTGTCTCAAAGAACCTTTCTTATGGTAATGAAGTTATGTAGTCTGAAGTCAGGTTTGAATAGCAATCTTTTATGATTTCTAAACTCGGGACTGTAAGGTAACATAAATGACTATCTGAACCAACACCTTGTACTATGCTTATAATCTTTACTATTCTTACTACAGAAAAAGTATTAGCCCTCCCCCTCCCACATAACCAGACAACTTTATATGACAGTTCTTAGAGAAATTTCATGCTTCAATAAAATGAATGCTGCTTTCTAAATGTATGTTATTGGCTCCTTTTTTTTCAATTGTTGTAAAGATGATGTACAGAGAGGTTATTGTTACATAAGTCAGGTAAAAGTACATTTCATTTTTAACAACATCACCCCTTCCCTCACTTTCTCCCAGTTTTTCCCTCCTGAACCCCCCACAAGTTGTATAGTTCATTTTCAGCATAGTGTCTAGTGAGTATCACTGCTGCATTTGTTCACCCTTTGTCCCACCATTTCTGTGATTCCTCTCTTGCCCTCCACAAAACAGACAAACTTACATACACGACAAAAGATATAGAAAACAAAAACAGCAACCAAGGAGGGAGGGGGAAAAGCCCCCTTTTCAAATAGGTTTCTTCAAGACCCACACTTCCCTTCCAGAGAGACCCATGCTACCTTCTCTTCTTTCCTAAGTTTCTTGACATCTTCCTCTCTTATCATCCACTAGACAATGGGAGAAATAATCTTAAGTCTCCGTGTGGGGAAAACAGACTGAAATTTCAAAGTGTCAGAAAACCTAAAGCTAATGAGCCTCCCTCTCCTTTCTTCCTGCAATGTGGTTCTAATAAGGAACATGACAAGATTTGAAATTCTGAGGCCATGCCCTCTCACTGTCCATAGCTCTAACAAGTGACTCCATAGCCTTCCTGATCATGAGCATGCAAACCTCCACTGAGCAAAAGTCCCTCTGTAGATTAGGCTGACTGCTGGCAGCCTCCCCTTTATACTCAGTTCAGCACTATCAATGGAGCTTTCTGGTCAGGTATCTACTCATTCATCCCCTGACCTTTATGCTCTCCTCAAGAATTGTTTGATGCTCAGGACAACATACTCTTTATTTCTCTCTGTTTCTGTTCCTGCCCTGCCTTTCCAGTACCTCCTTCCCTCCTTCCATTTCTTGCTTTAAGATTTAAGATAGATGTCCTGGTCTCCAGAAAGCTGACCATGACTACTGCTATAAAGCAAAAACTTATTCAGTGACACATGTCAAAACCTGGGAAGGACCAGGAAAAGATGCATAGGAATGAAGGAAATGGCATCTTGTATGTGGCCTCAACTCCAAATACAGTATGAGCAAGTGGGATTTATAGCCAAGGAATGACATAATGGCCAGTTATGGAAACTTATTAAAAAGAAACAGTAGGGTGGCTCAGTGGTAGAGCACTTGCCTTGCATGCATGAGGCCCTGGGTTCCATTCCTCAGCACCACATAAGCAGAAAAAGCCAGAAGATGGCACTATGGCTCAAGTGGTACAGTGCTAGCCTTGAGCTGAAGAACTGAGGGACCGCGCCCAGGCCCAGAGTTCAGGCCCCACAACCAGCAAAAAAAGAAAAAAGAAACAAACAAACAAACAGTAGGAGTAGCATGGATTCAGACTAAATCTTCCTGAAAATATTTCGGCCAGAAAGAGGCCAGTGTGGTCACACATTAACTGAATTAGGATGGTGGAGACTGAAGAGCCCGATCAGATGTTAAGGGCTAGAACTTCTTGTAAACTAACAGCAGAGTTCTTTATTAAACTGGATTTAATGAAAAGAAAAAAAACCAACTGTGAATCTCTTGAAGGCCTATGATATGTCTTCCTTATGATACTTACTGTAAAATGGTCTCAAAAATGCTTGTGGAAGGAACGAACTGATTTTCTTTCTTTTTCTATCATTCATCGGCTCTAAATTGATTACATAGAACTATAAACAATGCTAGCTCCTCTTTAACAAATTCCCTCATTGGACTGGCACATACTTCATTCATAGCCTTGTGCATGACAAGTGGAATGGTAGACATTATGGAAAAGAATAAATGAAGAACAAATGCAGTTATGAAGAATATCATTTTGGGGGATAATTTTCTAGGTTTCATATTCTCTATTATTATTATTCCAATTCTTCATCTGAAATATATCATTTTTTACATTTTTCATTAATACAATGTGGTGTGTTGAGAAATCTTACTCTCATACCTATCTCTCTCTACTCCATTCCCATTCTACCTGCTATGCTACAGGTTCATATGTTGTTAAAATCATTTTTTTTACTATTTTGGGATCTCTTTATGCAAATAAAAATATGATTATTCGTGTTTCCCTCATTTAAATAAAAAGCACAGTGATCTCTCTACCATTGGGCATCTTCATTTTTTAGTTTCATAATGTATCTTCAAAATCCTAATCAGTACCCTGGAGTTCTTCATTATTTTTCATCACTGCAGAGTATTCCATCTTGAGAATTTATCACGACTTATCTAATTAGCATTCCAAATGACTGACTGTTGCCCCATTCCCACTGTACACATTCATTAGGTCTGAGCAGGATGCTGCCATGCTCTCCCAAACATTAAACCAAGGGCTGTCCCAGTATTAAAGGCTTCATCTCACCCAGCTGCATCATTAATACACAAGCTCTTATAAGTAAAAATGCAAGTCTTTTCCTCATGAAATAGTACTAAATCATTCCTCCTCCATTCTCTCCTTAAGTGATTTATTTTCATAGGAAGGAGAAATTTTACATTTATCATCATGAAACTTCATTTTGTTTGTTTCAATTCATCATTCTTGCACTCCCAACACAACTTCTTAAATCTTGACTCTATTATTAATCATATTAGCTACTCCTCACAGATCAGATCGGTAGCATGCACAAATTTGATAAGTGTGTTTCTATTCTTATCCAAATAATCGATCTTCTTGCTTCCTCAGATTAAATCTCTTCCTCAGAGGATAAAAATCTCTTCCCTCCTCCCAAAAGCTTACTTCGCCCCCTCTTGACCTCACCTCCACCCTCCGACATTCCATGTTCTTCCCTCAGCCAGCCCCGCTTTTCCTCTCACCTTCACACCTTCATTCAAACTGTTCGGACCATATTCTCAGCTTGCATCCTTTCCCAGTTATAGCCACCTTAAAGACATTCCACTGGATCCTGCAATATCTAATTTCTGTTGTTCTTTTCACAGTTAAATTTCTTGAATGTATATTCTGTGCTAGGGGACTCTGATCTCTTCCTATTTTTTCCGTCACATGACCACCAGTGGCACCAGTCATCTCTAAGTCATGAGTCTCTCTTACGTGCGTACACACTAGAGGTTTGAAAACATCAGGGACATCATGGTGCCAGGCACACGGCTCAAGCCATAAACCTACCTCTTTGGGAGACAGAGGTCAGATTATGGTTTGAGGTGAGCCCAGGAAAAATGTTTGCAAGACTCCACCTCAAATGGTAGCCTGTGATGCCAACTTTGTGGGCATGCATAAATAGGAGGATCACAATCTGGACTGGCTAGGTTTAAAGCTAGATCGAATCTGGAAAAGAAATTAATACACAAAGAGCTGGCAGAGTGGTTTACATGATAGAGTTAATGCCTAGCAAATACGAGGCCATAAGTTTCTCCCATACATGCAAGGAATCATGTGGAATATGAGACTTAGCTTTAAGGAAACAGCACTAAGTTCTAAATAAATACTCCCAAACCTTTTTCACATGACCCCTTCAAAGAGATAATCTTTGTATAATAAACATTTATTACAGTGATTGCTTAAAATACTTTAGCAACCTACCTGTTGTGCGTATTTCTATGTTATCTTAATCATTTTAAAAATCTTTCTTTCTTGAGGACATATTTAAACACATATTTTAAACAAAAGTTATTTTTTAAAGGTATAAGATGATGCTACACGAAATGAACCCCAAGATATGGACAGAAGTTGTTTTATCTTTCTTGCTATTGTTTTTAATGTATTTATAATGTAGCATGTGATTTTTTTTATGTCTTTTGTATGTTCTTCCCCCATGGTTTAACCCCCATTTTCACTGCATTTGATTCCTGTGCCCTGCATCTTGTATATACATTTTTTTTAAATTTAGGGAGGGGAAGGGAAATAACAAAATACTGAAATAAGGATACAGGTTGCCCCATTGTAACAATATACCCATTGTTACCCATTGTAACAAGATACTATATTGAAAACAAACTTTACAACTTTGGGGCAGGGAAGGAGGAGTTGGGGAGGTAGGGAAGGAAGGGATGGTAGGAGAAAAACAAAGAAGGAGGTAACAATGCTCAATAGGAAATGTACTTATTTCCTTACTCATGTAACTGTAACCCCTCTGAACAGTATTTTTACAATAAAAAATATAAAAGACACAAAAAATATATGTTTACTTTTACTAATCATGTTTTTTTTCAAAAATAGATTGGGAGATACTATAGATTAATTTTCTTATATAACTGCTTTAGAAGGCAATTTTGGAAAATTGGGATTGTTATTTATTATAATTATAATGGCATCATTTTCACTAAGATAAATGCAGTATTTTGTTACTGTTATCTTTAAGGAGAGTACTTAGAAATTTAGTCCTTTTTTAATTTTTTATTTTTTGTCGGTCATGGGTCTGGGCGCTGTCCTTCAGCGATTCAGCTCAAGGCTAGCACTCTACCACTTGAGCCACAGCGCCACTTCTGGCTTTTTCTGCTTATGTGGTGCTAAGGAATGGAACCCAGGGCCTCATGCATGCAAGGCAAGCACTCTACCACTGAGCCACCTTCCCAGCCCCATTTTTAAAAAAATTTTTAACAGCATAAATTAAGGAGGCATTTCATTATGATGTGTTACATACTTGTACCTAATCACGCATGTAATGATCAAATTCACTCCCTCTATATCATCCTTCTTGGCCCATCCCTTCTCCAGCTCTTTCCAATAGTTTATAGTTGGTGTCATCATGGTATTTTCAACAAGTTCACATAACATAACTTTGAGCATATACACTCTTTCACACTCTCTTCTTTCCCCTTCTCTTTCCAGCTACCACAACAGTCCACAGAGGCTTCCTATATAACCCAGTCTGGGCTGGAACTCATGATCCTCTGCCTGGCTTCACAATTACATGCAAGCAAAGCCACAAGGCCTGACTCAACATGTCTTCTGATTATATATACGGTTTTGTTTGTTTAAAACTAAGATCTCTGAACTTATTTACCTGAAATAATGCAATAACTTTCCCTAGCTTTCCTAACATCACTTTCCAATGGGGATAGGGAGTGAAAGAACTTTGATTTAAGAATTCACTAGTTCACCAGGCACTGGTGGCTCACACCTATAATCCTCGCTACTCAGGAGGCTGAGATCTGAGGATCATGGTTCAAAGCCAGCCAAGGCAGGAAAGTCTGTGAGACTCTTATCTCCAATAAAACCACCAGAAAACTGGAGGTGGTGCTGTGGCTCAGAGTTCAAACCCCACGACTGACAAAAAATAATAAAAAATAATTTACTATCTTTTGCTGTCACTAAGGAAGCAGCCAGTCACTGACCACCGAAGTGGTTCATACTGATGGAAGAGATCACTGAAAGGGAAAGAGAAATGAAGGAAAGTCAATAACATAGTCAGCATACAAACTTAAGGTCGTTGTGAGACAATTTTGAAAAGTATGGAGCAACTAGGAAAATGATTATGTGTCCTTTGGTGAGTTTCATATAAAGTATTCTAATGAGAACACCAGCCTTTGGACTTTTTTTGAAGGGTTTTAATTTACTTTATTTTGTTTCAATTTCCAGTTAACTGTGAACATTTGTGTCAATCAGAGTTCTCTAGAAAAACTGAACCAATACGAGATAGATAGATAGATAGATAGATAGATAGATAGATAGATAGATAGATAGATAGATAGATAGATAGACAGATAGATAGATAGATGATAGATGATAGATAGAAAGATAGATAGATAGATAGATAGATAGATAGATAGATAGATAGATAGATAGATAGATAGATAGATAGGAATTGGTTTATGGCTTCAGAGAAAACTTATGCTCTGAAGTCCCAAAATCTATAAAGGACAAGCTGCAGACCTAGAAAAGTCAATGATGAGCCTGGCACCGGTGGCTCATGCCTGTAATCCTACCTACTCACGAGGCTGAGATCTGAGGATCTCGGTTCAAAGCCAGCCCGGGCAGGAAAGTCCATGAGACTCTTATCTCCAATAAACCACTAGAAAACTGGAAGTGGCGCTGTGGCTCAAGCGGTAGACCATTCACCTTGAGCTGAAGAGCTGAGGGACAGTGCCCAGGTCCAGAGTTCAAGCCCCACAACCAACAAAAAAAGAAAAAGAAAAGAAAAATCAAAGATGTTATTGCTATAGAAGTCCAGAGGCCTGAGGACCAGAATGATTGATGATATGAGTTGTGGTCTATAAACTGGTAGGTTGAAGACCAACCCAGGAAGTACTATTTTTTTAAGTCAAGCCCAGAAGTTCCAGCTCCAACAGCCAGGCAGGATGAATTCCCAATTACTTACTTATTTACACCAGGCAAATCTTCAATTTTAGCTAGATGTGCCCACTTATATTTGGAAAGCTATCTTCTTCACTCTGTTTATCAGTTTAAATATTCATCTCAACCTAAAACATTCTCATAGACAAATGCCCAGTCATGTTTAAACAAATGTCTTGTACCATGGCCAAGTCAAGTTGATACATAAAATTAACCATCACAATGTTTCAAATATATATATGTATTTATTGTAAGGGTTATGGATTTCTGGATCTCCTTGATTTGATTCAAATTGTATATCAACACTGCATACTGATCTCTATTTAGTAATAAAATGATAGACACAAGAAAAAGTCCCCACCCCTCCCTAGGCTACTGTGCCCCTTTGTGCATTTGATTTTCCTGGATCATGTCTACACACATTTGAATTTTGGATTACTCTGATTTAAGTTGCATTGTCTAGGACAGTTAATGTTGACAATAGAAAGGGTATAATTGTGTGTGTGTGTGTGTGTGTGTGTGTGTGTTCCTATAGCTATTATCTAGTAGAATCATATATCCAACTTATATGAACTTGAACAGTCCAATGAGAATTGAAATTGAGGTAGCATGGACCCCCTAATGCATTCCAATGGATCTGAAATTCCCAAATCCCTTCTCCCAAGCCCCTGATTACCTTAAGAACGGTAGTAAACAGCCACCACAAACTGCTCTGCTAGGCTCCTGAAGCAATATTCTAGATCACGCAAATACAAGAACATGTAATGTTGGGCAAAATGGACTGAGAGTTACAGCAGCACAAGTCCTTGAACTTACGTGCTGATTGAGATAGAAATGATTCTGCAAGTGAGTAAATGCCCCCCAGGAAATCAGTAACCATGCACTTTTTTAAAGGAAAAATTGATTTTGCAATCCTTAATTTCAGACAAATATTGGCAGTTTCTTATTGCCAGGAGGTATAAGTGAAGATTAAGCAGTAAGCCAGACAGCTGCTTTGAGCTAAAGAAAAGAAATTCAAAGTCCATTAACAAAGAAGTGAAATCAGTATGAAATAAATTGAGGTGTGGCTTCTAACTACCTAGATGCCTGAGTTCCTCCACCAACTCCTTTCTCTCCTGAATTGAGCATCATACTGTAGTCTGGTGGACTCGGTGCTCTGTCAAGGCAAAAAGGCATATTATATTCTTCGACTGCACATAGCTCTTAAAATTTCTGTATATGGCTAGCTCAATAAGAAAATGTACTAAATAAATGGATTTAATTTCTTAAATATATTTCTCACATTTCTTAATTTCAATATTAATATTGGTTAAGGCACTGCTAATTAAGGAAAATGAAATGTGTATATCATCACTTGTGCACGCGTGCATGCATGCACACACACACATGAAATCAGCTTGCCCTATCTTGCTGTTATTTGGTCAACATGGTAGAGGGAGGAAGTGAAAGCCAGCTCTCATATTTATAATTGCAAGCTCAGTCACAGTTGCATGGTGCCTTTGTAAAATATATTCCTTGAATCCTGTAGATATTAATATTCCTAAATTAACACCTGTATCCCACAAATAACAATGTCTGCCTAACATACTTAAAGATACACATGGAACTTGTAGTTTTTCCATGTGCAGAACCCAGAAGAATCAAAAATCAAGGACAGAAGACTCACCTTGAAAATAAAATGAGATAAAGAGAGCAGAGCTAGAGTGAGGTTTTCATAATGTTTCCTTTTTGTCACAATTTTGAGACATTAGTGTTAGTGATATTTTAAAAGGAGTAAATTGATGAATTGAGGAAGAAATAATAGCAGCTTCCTCAAACTCTCTCTTTCTGAGGCAGAGGACACTGGAGTAAGCAGTAACCCAGGTAGAAGGAAATAGGTTTACACCAGGATATCACTTGAAAAAACATCAATGTATATAAAAAATATTTGGAAGGGAAAATTGACAAGGATTCATATATGAAAAAGGAGGTAAAACCAAAAAAATCAAGTACAGTATCAGAGTTTATACCATTTATGACAGAGATAATGAGGAATCTCTTGATAGACATAATACTAATAGAATTCAAATAATAAAACGGGTCCTGATTCTACTAAAGCTGAGATGTCACTAGGATATATCTGCTCTGTGCCACAGTTTTCTCCTCCATAAAGCTGTGACAGCATCTTTTAAAAGACTTTAATGGGGATTAAATAAAGTAGTATAAAGCAATTAGAACAGTGTCTGGCATTTCTGCAAGCACTATCTAAGTGCCAATATTCAAATAAAATTGTCTCTTAGTATCATGGGAGATTAGTTCTAGCACCTCACACAGGATGCCCAGGTTTCTTAAACAAAATAATACAGTATTTGCATTATAGCTTATGTACATCCTCCCATATAATTTTAATCATCTGTAGATTCTTATAATTACCTAACACAATGTAAGGAAGAAGGAGAACGTTATCATTGAAATACTTATATAAAAAAGGAAGAAGACATGTTATCTGAGCTAAGAATGGCTTAAAAGGGGAGGGGGATAGAGCAAATCTCCAAGAGCTAAAGTCAGACTCTTGGTTGGAGGGGAGGGACACTGGGAAATACCCAGCCTCAACTCATTTGGCCCCCATCTTTTCATTATCTGACTCCAAACAGAGACCAGAGAGTGAGGAGATGAGAGTGGGTCCGTCTGCAGAATGCAGCCTCCTGTGACACCACAGGAGACAGGGAAGAGCCAGCGCAGCATACAATGAGCACTCACAGGTGTTCAATCTAGGTATCTGTGATAGCACACACCAAAAGAAATAGACTACAACTCTCCAGAAGTGCTTAGAGATGAGCAGAAAATCAAGACACAAATTCTAAAAGTTGACTCTCGTTCAGGAAATAAGAAAAAGAAAACCCAAGAGAAGCTTGAAAAACATCTATAACATTTGCTGAGAATCTCTACATGTTTTTTATCTCACTGTGTTCCATGTGCTGACTCTATCATTTTACTCGAGCCTATTTTTAATGATCAATTCTCCTGTTCCCCCCTTTTTTTTTGATTGAGGCAAATTCTCCTCTCACTTTGTGGCTTCTGGAATTCATTTCACCTCATTAGAACATAGAGATATGCCTTTGAGATCCCACTGGCAAAAAAAAAGAAAAAGAAATATAATAAAAAAGATAAAAGTTGATTGATTGTTGCAGTCACCATATTTCTAAGCAAATTACTTTCAATATCTTTAAGACAAACAGAAAAGGTACAGCAAGTAAATACCAAAATATCCTGCCCTCTCAAAGAAGTTAGAAAAGCAGGAGAAAAGCAAAGTAGTAAGGTCAGTCTGAAACCTTCCAAATTTGAAGAAATGTTTCCCTGGTTGGAAATGGAACCTGCCATGCACTGAGTCCTTCAAAGAAAATTATACCTACAACATTTGGTTAGGAATCAAACTCTATGCACAGTTTATTAGATTTTTCAGTGATCCACAGCCCAAGATAAGATCCAAGAAGTCTCACACAGTTCTTCTGTTAGAAATGAATTCAGTGGTAGTCCATTTTCTTTTTTTAATATGTTTTTTATTGTAAAAATACTATACAGAGGGGTTAAAGTTACATGAGTAAGGTAATGAGTACATTTCCTATTGAGCATTGTTGCCTCCTCCCTCCTTTTTCCCCTACCATCCCTTCCCTCCCCACTACTCCCCACTACTCCCCACGCCCCCCACACTTTTACCCCCCACCCCCTGCCAAAGTTGTAAAGTTCATTTTCAACATAATGTCTTGTACATCTCATTGTTACAATGGGTCAACTTGTATCCTTATTTCAGCATTTTGTTTTTTCCCTTCCTCTCCCCGAATTAGAAAAATGTATATACAAGATGCAGGACACTGACATCAAATACAGTGAAAACAGGGGTTATACCATGGGAGAGGAACATACAAAAGAAACAAAAAAATCACATAGTACATTATAAATATGTTGAAAAAACAATAGCAAGAAAGAAAAAAAACATTTGTGTCCCTATCTTGGGGTTCATTTCCCTTAACATCATCTTATATGGTCATAGATTTTGACCTTTTCTGCTTGTCCCAGACATATACTAGTTACTGCAAATAAGGGAAACCATGGGACCTATGTTTCTTTGGGCCTGGCTTACTTCACTTAATATTATTTTTTTCCAAGTCTTTCCATTTCCTACAAATAGGGTTCAGTCCATTATGAATAAATTGCTTATTGTAATTTCCCAGGGCCTGTCTGTCTTTGAGTTTAGACAGGCAGGTATATTTCTCAAAATTCATAGCTTTAGACTATGAATCAGATGGGGGGCTTTAACAAACAGACACAGATTTGGTCATGGGGTATTGGTGTTGGTGGTGGTGGTGGCAAAGTTGCAGAAGTACCACAGCTGATAAAACTCAGATAACTCATCATAGGGACTGAGTCAGATGTGAACAGTATTCTTATTATTATAATTTCTCTTTTAAGAGACCTACAATTGTTAGCAGTGCCCTGTGTTGTACACCTCCTAATCCTAACCATAGCAACTTGAAGTTTAAACACCATGTATTTTTTTTCAAAAATAGTGAAAAGCAATGAGATTATTTCCTACGAGTTCTATTTAAAATATCTCTAGAAATTCTTTAGGCTGGAAGAAAGCATCTGATGATTTTTTTTTCATAAACAGGTAATATTGTCATTTCTCTGATATTCAAGCATGGGGAAGTTGAGCCTGATTTCAAATAATCATTAAACCCTTGGAATTTACTTTAAGGAAAAGCTCAACCACGTAGCTACCCTAAATAAGCAGGCAATTCTTTGGAACATAGAAGATTAGCTACATAAATTAATAGCATTTTAGGTCCATTTTATCTTTATAGCCACATAGTATTGACCTTTGATTATGAAACTGGATGATTCCAGCAGAAATACTGGACCAAAGTAAATGTCTAAATAATCCTTAGACTTTGGAGCAGAGAATTATTTTATTTGCTCCATTTTCTTCAGAGCCTAGAAAATAACTAAAACATCATAAACACTTGATCAATAGTTGTAGAGTAAAAAAATGAATGAATGATCTCCTTAACTTAATCTAAAACATCCAGCTCCAGAGTAGAGAAAAAGCACTCAATAGTAGATCACCTTGTGACCTTGAGTGGAAGAAAACCTATGGGTAATTGAATTGGGTTATAATAATGAATTTGTCTGGCCTGAAAATTTATTTATGGTTCAGGAAGCTCTTCTAGAGTCAGTCTATAATGTCAGAATCAGCCTATCCTGAATTCAAGTATCCTGAACTCATAAGCCTTGTGACTCTATCAGCCTTTCTATATATTTTAGATATATTGGTATATTTTGTTTCTTAGCATAAATGGTCATTGAGATAACAAATGTTCTCTTCCCTAGTTCAAGTGAGCGAGATGATCATCATCATAAACTCAGTCTCAAATCATCCCAACCCCAGGTAATTTCTTCTTTGATTTCACATTAATACAAAGGAATGGTATTGTTAAAATGGCAACGAATCCTTGTAAAATTCAGCCTTGAAGAAAGATCATGTCAATCCATTTGTTTTTAAATCTAACCTGCAAGCAGGTATTCTAGTGAGTCAACCAGGACCACTATCTTTTGCTTCTCTGCAGACTTTCAAGGAAAGATTCTGCATCACCTGATTGATCAGAGAAATGGCACTGCGAATAGGTGACATATGGAGAATGTCTTTAAACTTGGCTTTTAGGTTTCACTCTTGGCATTGCCTTATGTCACCAGCTAGATGGAAGTCTTGACCAGAGGAAGAAAGTAAGAATAAATAAACAATGCTACCTTCAGTATGCCTTTGGGAAATGTTTATATTGCCACCTGCTCAGAAGCCAAAAAAAAGTGTGTTTCTAACTTAGGACATTTTGCTTGGGTGCTTTATTTTACTAATGTATGTAGTATGTGCTGGTTGTTCACTACACTGTAGCCACTAGGCTAAGAGTTAGTCAGATATCATAATGTTAGGTCAAAGGAAACTTTTGAAACTGCAATAGGGTTCTTTTTATCAGCATGAACTGGGCCCACTTAGGCTGTTCAAAGCCTTTCATGAAGTAGTCAATTCCAGATTAATTGTTCCATGTGAATCATTTGTATCATTTTCATGATGAGGCAGAGTGATCAATCACTCAGCTCAAGATTACAGGGAACAGAGGAAACAGAGGAAATTCCAATACAAACTGAGTTCTTGCTACCAAAGCTCCCCTGCAACATGTTATATTTACTTCATTAAAATCAGCTCACCTAAGTTGGCATTTTTCCTCCCGTTATATTCATATATAATGCATGAAAATGTGAGTCAAATATCTCTATCTAATGAGGATTGAAAAAATTCTTTGATTCCTTAAAGAACTAAAATTTTAAGTAGAAATAAAATATGCAAAATTATAAGTAGTTCAAGAGATATTGCAAATGAAGTAGATTAAAATAGATTAAACATAAAAGTAGATTTGATAAGATAAAGAGATCCCTAAAAATCAAATCAATCTCTGATGGGCTAAAAGTGTCTAAAGCTATGTATTTGGAACACTTTTTCCATGTCCTAAGAGGCAAGTCTTACATTGACACCCCTAATGAGAGATTTCTTAATAAAAATCTACTATATTTGAAACTTAAACTGAAAGCTTACAGTTTGTGTTTTTCAGGCTAAAATCTGGGTTCTTAACTTAGTCTTCTTTTCCCTTGAAGGTCTAATACTAAGATTTTCCTCTGACTCCTCCTCCAAGTCTACTCTTTTAAGCAGATTGTCAACGTGGCTCTTGAGCCCTGGTAATAGCTTATGCAAGTCTGGAAAATAGCACTTATTACACTGTATTATAATCATTTGTTACTTATCCACATTCCTCACACATAATAGCTTTGGAAAACAGAGATTAGATCATTAGAGCTAGCACACATTGAGTGCACAGTCCTGTGTTAGACACAGCTCAATATGCCCAGCTATCTAATTTAATTCTAAAAGCAAGTCTGTGACCTAGATAATCTCCCCATTCTCCAGATAAAACAAGTAAAAGACAATTCATCTTAAGACAGGACAGCTAATGGAAAGTGACAGGAGAATTAGAAAATATATCAGAAATTAAGCCAGTTTCAGGAGCTAAGACAGACCAGAAAATAAAACTAAAAAAAAAAATCACTAGAACAGCAGGACATTGAATTAACTTATATAAGAATGGATAGATTTGAATTCTACCACCCTCTATTTTCTCTAGGGATGTTAAGTGAGATACACTATCCCTAGAGTAGTAATTAGGTAGGTCTGAGAATAGAAACATATGGTTTTTGTAAATCTGTATCCAGGAAGAATACCTTAACACACACACACACACACACACACACACACACACACACACACACACACACAGACTCCTATGTCATAAAACTCATTTAAGACCAACTCAGAATCATGGTCTCCATGACATATCCAGGTGAACAATTCTGAACTGGAAATCTCCAGCCCAGTTAAGGAGCAATACTCTGGGCCAATGATTACCCACTGAGTCTTGGCTCTTCACCTTCTAACACCTGGAGCAAATTCAAGCCCACTCTCCTCTTTATTTGCATACTGCTTGATCTTTTCATACTAAAAAAAATTCCTGCTAATTGATAGCTATATGCTAGCACAAGTGTTCTGATAACTTCAAAATAGATTGCATCATTAATTCAAGTTCCTGGTTGTGTCAGTAGAATTTGAAAATTGAGTAAAAGGTCTCTTTGGAAGTCTCTCCAATATGTAAAAACTCAAAGTAAGTTAAATTCCAAGGACATACAACTTAACCACACTTTGTACAAAGTTTTATTTGCCAGTCCCAATCCAATCACTACCACAAAGCACATGTTCAATAAGTTATGTATTAAAAGTTGAATGAAAGACCAAAATAGATCAACCACTAGTACTCGCTCATTCCCTTATGCCTCAGCCTTCACAGGAAGAGATTTACAGCCCATACAGAGATTAAATTAAATTGCTTAACTATACAGTGACCAACTTATGCAAGGAGGTAGTTCAAAATTATGTGATATAGCAGAGGGACAGAAATGCAGAAGTAGGCTCACCACACACAAGGCACCAAGTGGAATTTCATAGTTGGCTCTATTTAATAGCATATACTTAGATCCAAATATCTCAAGACCTTCATGAAATATTCAAGGTTTTATATTCATGAAACCCTCATTGGGATTCATAAATACTAACACTAATATTTTGCCGAGGGCAAAAAAAGGTTATAAAATTAAGTGATTTCATTTGGCAAAGATCTGTCAGTAAATCTATGGGTATGACTGAAATAGAGGCTATAAATCTAACTACATAGTCTCAAGAGACAGTATGTTTTCTCCACCAGCTCTGCTGGACTCTCTCCTAATGTGTTTTCTTCTTCTCCTACTTCCTCTAATTCTTCTTCCTCCTCCTCCTCCTCCTCCTCATCTTTGGGTAAATATGCAAGGTATGAAGTAGGGAAAATGGGAAAAAACTATGGAAAATGGAATGAATCTATGGGATCTGGAAAGCAGGATATTCTTAAATCCCTTTGTGAATACCCACTTTCTTTCTGCTACATTCATTTTTCCCAGTCACTACTCAGTAGCTATAAAGGTGTTACTGTCAACACCCTTTGTAGGTGTTCTCTTAAATGAGCCCAAAGATAAAATTTTCTTTAGCTCTACAGTCTGTCAGTATCATTCTGGGATTCTCACATTTCACAAATTCTTATCAACTTTGCCCCCAAATTAAACAGATTAACAAGATAGAATACAACCTTCCACTGGTATTTTTCCAGCATTAGCCGTAAATCTTCTTGCTGTGATACTTGAGCATGAGACTAGTGGAATTCAATGCAGCAATGTCAAAAGTGAAAAAGAAAATACAACTATCTCACCAGATGCTAGTGGCTCACATGTGTAGTCCAAGCTACTCAGGAGGCTGATCTGGGGATCACATTTTGAAGCCAGCCAGAGCAAGAAAGTCCTTGAAACTCTTTGTTCCAATAAACTACTCAGAAAAAGCCAGAAGTGGTGCTGCAGCTCAAGCAGTAGAGTTCTAGCCTTGAGCACAAAGAAGTTCAGAGAGAGCACCTTTGGGTGCTCTGAGTTCAAACCCCAGGATCAGCAATGTGGTATGTATAATAAAATGGAATGCTATGCTTCCATCAGAAAGAATGACACCACCACCCTATTTGTTAGGAAATGGAAAGACTTGGAAAAAATCATATTAAATGAAATAAGCCAGACCCAAAGAAATATAGGCCCCATGGTTTCCCTTATTTGCAATAATTAGTATACATCTAGGATAATCTTATCAGATGAGCAGAAAAGCTCAAAAACTATGTACATACGACCATGTAAGATGTTGCTAAGAGAAATGAACTTCAATATATAGACACAGAGGTCTTTGTTGTTGTTGTTTTTAATGTACTAAGTGATGTTTCTTTGTTTCTTTTGTATGTTCTTCCCCTTATGGTATATCCTTTGTTGTCACTGTATTTGATTTTGGTACCTTGAATCTTGTATATACATTTATCTAATTTGGGGAGAGGAAGGAAAATAACAAAATGCTGAAACAAAGACACAGGATGACCCATTGCAACAATGATACTCACAAGACACTATGTTGGAAATTAACTTTACAATTTGGGGTGTGGGGGGGGAAGTAAGGGGGTAAGGGAGGGAAGGGAGAGTAGGAGAGAAACAAAGGAGAGGTAACAATACTGAATAAGAAATGTACTCATTACCTTACTCATGTAACAGTAACCCCTTACAGCATCTTTACAATAAAATAAAATTTAAAAAAAAACCAAAATACATCTGTACATATATACATAACCGTTTCATTTATGCAGAAACACATGTATCTTTCTAATTGCTCACATTCTTTAGAAATCTGTCAGATTAATTAGAATGGACCAAAGAATGTAATTCTTCTTTATTCAACTGATTGATTTAGAATTATAATATTGGGTAGATAATAAAGTATAGATTAACTTGTTTTTAGACACACAAAAAAATCAATGTGATTTAAATAAGCCTAAAATGTTAACATAAAATCAATATTTAACACATTAATATTTAAATTTTATGCTGAAGATGCATTAAGGATTTAATGGAAAAAATAAAATTATTCTAAGGTTCAAAATTAAGTAGAGTTAATACCACAAACAACATATCATTTTTGCTGTTTCCAGAGCTAAAAGTTCTAAAGCACAATGGGAGGTAAAATGTCTCACTGGAATAATAATAATTTAACTCTTCTACAATTGAAAAAAATGAGCTATGATTAGTTGTCAGTTTGTGAGTTCATATTGAAAAATGTTTTGCTTCTGTACTAATAAGAATCTAAATGCCTATAATTTTTCAAAATTAATTTTATAGAAGTCTATTCAGAATTCTTTGTTAAAAGAATGAATAAGCAAAGTAGGAGAGTGAAGATATATAAAAAGTATTCCAATGCATTTGAAATATAATTGGGCATGTGGGAAGATATTCAGGATGCATCATAAAAATACATATAAAAGAGCTGAAATAGTAAAATCTACATATCAAAAAGGAAACTTCTTGAAGGAGATATGCTTTTAGCTCTATTTTGGTGCAGAGTACTCAGTTATTTTTGATAATGAGAGTTCAGTTAAGACATGAACTGTGTGATTTTGCATTGCTATAAAGTGTGGAACACAGTATAGTGGGATATAATCAGTTCCTCCAGTGCAGATCTGCACACAGATACTCAAGTTGAAGTAAATGTTCTTTCAGAATCTGTTTTTCTTTTTTACACAAGCCAGATAGTGTATGAAACTTTTAAATTATTTTTGAAGATCCTTTCCTTTTTATCTCATGATCACAAATCTCCACAGCAGTCTGGATCCCCATCTGCTGGTCAGCTTGAGAACTCATGAAAGCAATATATGCTGCTTCTTTGATTTATTTTGGAGCGCCGGGGGGCGGGGGGGTTAAAGGGGAGATAGGGGGTATCTTTTGATGCCAACATCCCTTCCATTTGCACAATATCATACAACTCACTAGCTTTATAATTTTAATACATGGCTACAAAAAATACAATCTGGAATCAGAGTTTTGTGATTCTTTATACTAATTGCTGTGAGTTTGAAGAAGAAAAAGAGCCAAATTGAGACATTGCTTTTGTCATATCTGTCTTTGAAGATGTTGAATAATTCTTGCAGTAGTTTAAAGAGTTCATAAAACAGTTTCATTTGGGGGAACATCTCTCTCAAATGACTAAATATACCTTGGTTTTTATTACTTTTGCTTCTGAATTTTCTTCCAAAAGAAGAGAAGAGCCAGGCACTGGTAACTCACGTCTGTAATCCTAGCTATGCAGGTCAAGATTTGAGGATCGCAGTTAGAAACCAGTGCGGGCAGGAAAGTCCATGAGACTATTATCGCCAATAAAGTGATCAGAAAAAGCATGAAGTGACACTATGGCTCAAGTGGAAGACAGGTAGCCTTGAGCCTAGGCCCTGAGTTCAAAATCCCAGGACTGGTTTGAGAGAGAGAAAGAAAGAGAGTTTCTTTCTGATAGTCTGACTACATGACCTCTACGGGTCTTAACTATTTTAAAATTCTACAGTTTTTCTCCAAGAATCCTATTGATTTTTAAATTCTGTAATTCTATAAAAAATAAATTAATGAAAATAATTAATTCCCATGATATAGTTTATTCCAGAGTCACTTTGGTCTGACTCAGGTACAAAAAAACTTAGAGTTGAAAGTGAGGATATTTTAAGAACATTTCTACATTATTCTTCAGCCAATCAACTAGATGAAGGAAGAACATTTTCTAAAGACTTTGATGATATTTTCTTAAAATAGCTTTACCTTTCTTTTTTTTCTTCATTTGCCTCTGTTTTTCCCTCTTAGTCTTCCTTATAATTAGATCCATTAGGATGATTCCAATGTCTTCCTCCTGAGATATTAAAACCTGAGCTTCTCCTGGACACTATTTTAACCTACTTTCAAATGGATCTCATAATTCATCTGCAATGAGCCATATTGTTTCATTTTGTACAATTAGACCTCATATGCACATTCAAGGAAAATGAATAGACACTGTACTTGGAATCACTTGAAAATTTTTTCTCTTTGTTTCTGTTTCTCTAATCTATATCAGACATATTTCCAGAGAAAAGTAATCTACCCAAAGAACATTATTAGCAAACTAGGTCAATCTGGAGTAAATAGGCATGATTTTTTTCTCATGTAGCCTTTTATTACCACAAAGTAAATGGTTATTCCTGAAACTGGAGATCCTCACTCAAAATATTTATTTTCCTATATCCCAGGCTTACATTTATCTAAGGGAAAGATAGAATCCAAACCAATTTGATGAATAAGACAATCTGACTTGTTTGCATCACAAAATGTCTCTGTATATTATATTCCTACTGAAACTAGCTTCTTATGAACATCCTTTAAATTTTGAAAGAAAACCTAGTTGCCTATTTTTTAAATCTCTCTCTCCTCTCTCTCTCTCACACACACAGACACACACACACACACATACACATACACAATTTCATATTCATAGTTAGCTGGTATCTATGTCTCATCTGACTTTTATACCCATCTACAGGAGGTGTTCCCAGTGTGATAGTATGATAAATGTTGCGCCA
Source organism: Dipodomys ordii (assembly GCF_000151885.1). Lineage (NCBI taxonomy): Eukaryota > Metazoa > Chordata > Mammalia > Rodentia > Heteromyidae > Dipodomys > Dipodomys ordii. The sequence continues at coordinate 2,466,537 of NW_012267373.1, read as the reverse complement.
AATTCTTTCTCAGTTGTGCCTTATCCCAGTATAGTCTGACTTTTGCTTCTCCTTCTTAGATAGAAATGCTCTTCCTAAAAACCTCAGAGCCGCTAAAAGGCTAAGGCACAACCATCACTTTCCATTTCTCTTGACTTCTCTTTAATATTCAGTAAACAGGCTATGCTTTATTGTTTTACTCCAGGGATAGCATTCCCCTGATTCTCTGCCCACTTCTCTGATGCCCCATCTCTTCGGGTACTGATATCAGATGAACCCTTTTGTTCTGTTTCTCTCTCTCTCTCTCTCTCTCTCTCTCTCTCTCTCTCTCTCTCTCTTGTCTCCCTCTCTCTCTCTCTTGCTCTCACTCTCTCTTTCTTCAGACTATTCCCCTCAGCATGAATCTATACATTTATTTTCCAATACCTCCGTAGTTTTCAGTTAGCATCATACTTCAGTTCTGCTCCCCAATTACAAGCACCCAACTCCTTCATTAACTATTTGGATGTGTTGTAATAACCTTAAACTGAGCTGCTATCTCCTGCACTCATCCTACCCATCTGCTTCTCTTCTGTTGTCCCAAATCTCCGTTGCTCTTTGAGGACTCATGGAATTGTCCTTGATACATAACTCTGCCTCCAAATGTCTCACCAGTTGTTATGATTTTCTGCATGTCTTTCATCCACTAATGTAACCACATAGAGTATAATCCCTTACCCAGAAAATCTGCCTTCCTAAATTATCCTCTCTGCCCATGCTTATTGTTCATTTAAGCCGTACTTTAGTGAAAATAGTATTTGAAAATCCAGATTACATTTCTAAGTGTTCTCAGTAGCTGTCCTGTGAGATTAAAAATATTATTAGTAGCTCAAACTATACTGTCCTCCATAACCTGGTTAGTCCTAACCTGGGTCTTTTTTCTCCCTCCTGTATTCCTGTCGAAACAGATTGTTTCTGTTCTTCAGCTGCATCATTCTCCTTTTCTCTATAGATTCACATTCAGCATTAGTGTGTCTGGGTGCAGTCATTATGCAATGGCTTGACAACAATGCTGTTGTCAGTGAATATGAGGGAAAAAAACAGCATTGTACCTACTGGGTCCAAAATTGCTCATTGGAGGTTCACCAAGGTTCATATTTCAACCACCAATGTAAGTGCTGGTGATTTCTCCATCAGCCTAGTTCCTTGATAAAGGTGACATATTATACCTCCTGGATTCTTAGACTCACGGCCTACATCATACACACTCTTAAATAACTCAACTGATAAATCATTTTACTTGCTGTGAAACATACTAATTTTATGCTATATAGTCACAACTACTTTCACCTCTGAAGCTCTCAACTTTTACAAGTTAAAAATAATCTGTTTTTATAGCTATCAGCATGATTAAAGATAGCAATTATGGTAAACTATATCTCCAAGAGAAGCCTTTTTTTCCTGAGTATTTAAAAAATACAAAAATAGACTACTTTAATTAAATACTTGCTTTTGAATCATAATTACTAGTAACATTATCACAATGGTACAATTAATAGAGGTCTTTTTATCATTTGTTACACATATAATCATGTAAAATATTTCTAATATAACTGCACCATCTAAGTATGAAAGCTCATAAGAGATAGAATCTCACTCTCTGTCTTCAGAGTATGGTAATATTACTAATTGGTTTTATTTGTCACCTTCTCAACCTATTAGTAAGTGTAGATTTTAAAGATTGGTTAAAACATATGGTATAGGTTTTTCCACTGAAATTCTATGGAGCATAAAATTTAGGTGTAAGTTGGTTAATAAAAATCAGTTTTATATAATTCACAAGCAGTATAATGAAAGACTATATACTAATATCTAAGAAATTGTTAAAATATTTCACTTATTCCATATACAATACTTTTAGCCATTTCTTCCCAACATACAATTTCATGGTTATTATAATGTATGTCTGTAAACCTCTGAACTATACTATAACTGGACACTTAAGGCATATCAGAGTTGCTTCCTCTATTTTTTTTGGTCAGTTGTGGGACTTGAACTCAGGATCTGGGTGCTGTCCCTGAGCCTCTTTGTTCTCAAGGCTAGCACTCTACCACTTGAGCCACAGCACCACTTCTGGCTTTTGAGTGGTTAATTGAAAATAAGAGTCTCACAGGAACTTTTCTGCCCAGACTGGCTTCGAACCACAATCCTCAGATCTCAGCCTCCTGAGTAGCTAGGATTACAGGCGTGAGCTACTGGCACCCCACAATTGCTTCCTCTTTTTATTAAAAAAAACTGACTTTTCCCACAGAAAGGCAAAGGATATTATACTGAAGCTTATTGATTTAGATAGCTATTGGATTAATTACCCAAGTGAGAAGAGTAAGTGGAAACCATTGCATACCTCTTTCCTTATAGCCTATTCTTATAACCTCCATGGAGTTACTATCATTTGAATGTATATTGAAGCTAAGCTTCCTGAAAGTTCTGGAATTCAATGTTTACTGACTATTTTTACCTGTAACTATTAAATCAGAAAAATTATCACTGAAACATCATCATTCATGTGTGTGTGGCATTTTGGTCATGTCTACCCTCCTTTCTACCCTCTCTTAACCTTCTCACTCTCTTCTTCCCCTTTGATCCTCCCTTACTCTTCCTAAAAATCTTTCTTTGTTTCTTCATATGAGAGAAAACAAGCAATGCTTGTCTTTCTGTGTCTGGTTTATTTTATTTAACATGATCTCCTCCAGTTCCATGACATAATTCCATTCTTCTTTCTAGCTGGCTATCATTTGTGCCTCTACTTTCTCAATTTAATCAATAATTTGAGAAATTTACCAGCCTAATTTCTGTCAAACAAAGCAAAGAGAAGGCAGCGTGGTGGTATAATCCCAGGACTCTGGAGGCAGAGGCTGAGCAGAAGGACTGTGAGTCAGAAGCCAGCCTGGACTATGTGCATAGTGAAATTCTAACTCAATTTCTTAAGTAAAATATTAAAATAAAAGAGAAAAAATCTGAAAGTGTTCAATGATAGGCTATGGTCGTGGATTTAAAAGCTCTGCAGATCTCCTTTACCAAAATTTCTACCTTTTGTTTTCACCCCACAATAGAGAATTTTTTGCATTATGTTGATGATTATAAATGAAAAATTCTCCTTAAGGAAACCAGGAAAGCCAAGACCGAAACATTTGTAGATGAGTCCACTGGTATTACTAATACACTGACCTCATTTACTTTTTCTAAAGAGTGTCTGTTCTCAATGAGAGAACATGATACAATTTGAATAGAGTACGCAAACCACCCTCATTCTAATTGACATAATGTATTGTTTTAAACCATCCTAAAAAGTCACCACAAACACACAGCCAGCGCGATTGTTTGGTGCCGATATTATATGCCCAGCCTCACCATGAACATTTTGATTACAGGTACAGCAGATGCTTGACACACCACCGAACACCAGCTGGGTCCCGCTTCCTCCGGGAAGTTCCAGCTGGCTTACCGGAAGCCATCCGTCCAGAGCCAAGATTTCCTTTGGGCCACCAGCAAGTCAGAAAAGTGAGGGTCTCTCATGGTTCACTAGATCTCTGTGGTCGCCAGGCAGATACATGTTTTGAGTCAGGGGTGTAAGTGGGTACAGTGTGACATTTCCCCACCGGCTTGTTCTTTTGGTGTCCTCTAAAGTGACTCGTTCCCTTAGTACACAATTTGCAGCCTTCTTCTCCTCGCTTGACTTTACCATTGTTTGAGATGATAAAATCTTCCGTTTTGCACAACTACCAGGAGTTCACAGCTGCCTCTTTTGACCTAAGGTAATTTAAACATATTTCTTTCTTTGCCTTCTCAAAAAAAAAAAAAAGTGGCTTAATGGGACTTTGAATTTTTTCCTGTCACAAAAATTCGTAAGGTTTTTGTCAAAAGAGATTTGAAATACCACATGAAATGATGTACTCACATCCCTCACCAACACCTCCAAATACCTGAATTACATAAATAAAACATTACATAAGAAGTACTTTGCTACAATTTATGGGAGGTAAATTTAACAAGAGCTGGCTCACTGTAAGAAAATTCAACTTATCTTTCTCTGATCCTTTTATTCTATACAGGGAGAGAAATTTATGTCAGTTAAAAAAATCTATTACTGCTTCTCATAACTGAATCCATTATTTTTCCCCATGCTCCATCAGGGTAAAAACAAGAATAATAGATTGCTTTGACAGAACCTTGAACATAAATGTCCCCAAGAATCCGACACAGTAAGTTAAATGAGTTTCAGGTGGTATTAAAACAAGAAAGGATAACCTTCTTTTTATATTTCAAAACCAGATCCTATTTAAAAATTTATTTTCACTACTTACCACAGAAAGACAAATTATTAAGTGGTTGAATTTGCACAATAAAATGAGAATGTTTCGGTTCATTTCTACCTATGCCCAAGCGGAACTGAACCCAAAGAAATGAACTCAGGGAAAGGAGCTATTTTCTGTTAAGTATTGCTAATTTTTAACTAAACTGCTCCTTGAGTACATTAGACAATATAACTTAAATAAATAAATGAAGTCATCTTTTAAGTCATTGAGTGATTGAAAATATTAATATTAACCATACTTTACAGATATTCTTGCTTCTCTAAGTGGTTCTATAATTGTTAGCTCCACAAACCCATTGTAGTATCAGGTCTTCAGCAAAGTTTCTGTATGTACTCACCTACCAGCCTAATATATAAGGGGGTGTGGGATGATAGACACACAGACAGATATATCTGCACATAGATTAATTCTAATAATTAGTTTATCTCAGATGATTTTCTCATGGACATCTCTCCAGCAATTAATCTCTAATTTTATTCAGCTAAACTAACACACCAACTAATCTCCAGGGAAGACAATCACATTCCCATGTTCAATGTCAGACCTTCTTCTAAGCCACTCAACATCCATATGAAATGTGTTATTAGTCCAGAGTGGACATGTGACCCACACAGAAAAAGAATCATGGAGATTAAGAGTGAAATTTCCATCTAGCTTTAGCAAAGTGAGAAGATAATAAAGAGCCCTAGTTGCTGCTGGCGCTCTGGTATAAACATTGAGAATAAGAATTATGTGGAGGTTTGGGGTAACATTATTGAGGGTTAATGGTATTAATCCTGGCACCTTCCTTACCTCTTGTCCCTGAGTTTTAAAAAGTTTACAAATTGGTTTCTTGCTTATTCATAGACATATTCTTCTCAAAGAAAAGTAAGGGAATACACTCAAAACAATCTGTTTTCTCATGGCTTGTTCATTCTAATTGCTATGAATCACATCTTTGAACATACATTTGACTTTGAAACTAACTTGGAGAAGTCTTGTTATTCTTCTAATGCAGCAGAGAATTTGATATACCCATTGCTTAAGAAGGCAATAACATTGTTACGAAGGTTAACACAAATTTAAGATAGCTAAAAACCTTCACCTAGGAGTCAAGTTTATATTTATAACCTAGTTCAGACATTATCCCTAGCCTCTAGATCTGAAAAGAGCTTGACTTGCCTTGTGATCTATTTAAAAGTGGCTTAGGTGCCAATTTTAAAAATGACTTAGAAGGCTGTAGCAATACTACTCTTACCTTGTTTTGCTTAATGACTTTAATACCTACTTCTTACACCTTGTGGGCTATTGGGTGTTTGTCACATATTTCTGTACATAATAACTCAACAGCTTTGCAACCTGATTCTTAGCATTAAGAGATTAAAACTAATACAGATGATTCTCAAATGACACATACTGAGGTATAGAAAAATTCCATCATTTCCTTCTAAAAAATGAGAACGATTTTAATTCTTTTTCTCAACAGCTGCTTCATTTTTTTATGCATAAGAAAAATATGTGCAATTACTTCAAGTACAATCAAGTCATTTAACATGGCTTTCCCATCATTGTAGTTACAGGATATTTTAAAAGAGAGGGGAAAAAAATCTCAAAGCACAGGTCCTGCTGTGCAGCAATGCAATCAAATTCCTTCATAATAACAGCTTGATGGGATTCAGCAATCTGAGGAATAATGAATAACCACTCTAATCAGTAAACAGGAAAATGCTACAACAGTCACCACGTAAAAATTGACTATCATCTGTTGATTCTCTTGATCGGCATTTCAAACAATAAATAGAAATGTAAGGATCTTTTAAGAAGAAAAATAACCTCATTAAGTGTGTTAGATTTTGCCAGGCAGTTTGAGAAAATGATAAACCACCTTCTACTGCTCTGTAGTGTTTCCCAGTCAATAAAATATACATATAATCTTTTGTGAAATACATGGCCAAATTTGTCCTTTTACCCACATATGTCAAGATAAATGGGTATTGTGATTGGCTGATAACATTGTGTCTCTGGACTGATTATTTGATTTTTTTTTGCTTCCATCAATGTTCATCTTATGAAGTTATTTGTATCAGAATATGAAGAGTCTGTTTCAAAATAGTCCTCAAGTTTCCAATGCAGTGTCTCAAAGGTAGGTCTTTCTTTAGGCTCTGAATTCCAGCACTCCAACATGATACTATAGAATTGTTGTGGACAACTAGCTGGTTGTGGGAGTCTGTAGTTGTGACCCAACATCTGGATTACTTGAGCACCTGTCATACCTGAAAACAATATAGAATGGAACGAACAAAAACAAACAAAAGATTAGTCTTCAGTTCATGTTCATAAGCACCAATCCACTAGATTGCAAAGCAAATCAATTTCTTGGGCAAGATGATGGGAATCTACCTTCTAATTCCCAGTTTGCAGAGATTAAACTAAATCCTGCAGCAAGTTGTGTCTGTCTACAAGAGTGCAATTCAAGAGCAAAGGAGAAGGAAGCAATAAGCCACCTCATTAATGTAAATTATCATCATCAAATTTTATCCCTCAAGCCCTCACAGGCACCGAGTCTGGTCAGCTACATCACTCTGCCCTCTAAGTCTAGGAAAAACAGCTCAAGGCACACCTAAGGAAGTGACCTACAGCAGAAAGGCTCACTTCGGAATTCATTACTCACCACTATAAGGCATTTTGCCATAAGTAATGATTTCATAAAGCAGGATTCCAAATGACCACACATCGGACTTAATGCTGAATTTATTAGTACGAATGGCTTCAGGGGCAGTCCACTTCACTGGCAGCTTGATTTCATGTTTAGATTCATAGATGTCTTCATTATCTACCTGTTAATGCATGAAAGAGTCGATCCAAGTTAAAGTATTGCTGGGGATTGTTGTTGTTGTTGTTGTTGTTTTCATTGTTTGTTTTTTGCTTCCCTCACTCGTTTAAAGTTTCATGTTAAATTTTAGAGGGAAAAATATCCAAAATGATCTTAGATCAATTGATGATTATAGTAGCTAATTCTGAGTCACACAGGTAAGGTTGAAAAATGTGGGAATTGCATTAATAAAATATTATTTGATAGCCTACTATTATTTGATCAGCCCTGGAAGGACTATTCTATTATATTGGGAGATCTCATATAAGATGCTTTACAAATGATGCTTAAAAATTTAGTAAAAGAAAAGGAAGCGAAGTCTGGGGTTATTTTAATTTACTGGTGGTATTGAAGAGCCAGTGGCTTTGATAATTACAAAATAACCACTTATTAATGCTGAAAAATAGAATTCAAATGATTCAAACTAATAGATCAACTCACTAGGGTTTTAATTAGCTTACCAAAAGGAGCGTTGATGAGTATGTGAGGATCAAAAGGGAATCTTTTATTTGTTGTACTTCATGTCCCATATCCATATTTTTAGGGGTATAATATGGAGATTTAAAAGTAAATCCAGAGATAAATACCTAATATTATGCTTCTATGTTAGTATATTTTGGACTCATGTCACAAAGTAGGTTAAGGAAGGGGAATTTAAAAGTTGGTGGCTGTAGCCAGTACCCTGGCTCATGTCTGAAATTCCAGCTACTCAGGATACAAAGAGCAGAAGGATCATGGTTCCAGGTCAGCCTAGGTCAAAAGTTAGTAAGACCCTCAATTCAACAAGAAAGCTGGGCATAAGTGGGAGGACACATATAGAAGACATAAGTGGGAGGATCACAGGCCAGGCAAAAATAAAATGAAACAAAAAGAAACAAAGCATAACAAAAAAGTAGGAGCCTTCCTAAAAATAGCTTTAAAAAATGTTCTGGATGAATGGCTAAAATCTTAGCCCAATCTAACAAGAATAGGGTCCTGAGTTCAAACCAGAGGATTGCCACCCTCCGGACTTGTAGAATTCTGGCAACATGTAGATTAGTTGGGCATAGAGTAAGCAACAGTAGGTTCTGTAATCATATAAAGCATGTTGCTTTTGTAAAAGAAATACAGGAAGAAATACTGGTAGTAAATGAAAAGGCAGACCATAAATTCAAGCACACAATTACACATTTACAACTCAAGTAGATCATTATTTTCTGTGTTTTTCTTCCCTATGTTGAAGAAATTGGAACAGACAGATAGACTATAAGTCTTAAGCTATTTGAAGTGTTCTATGAACTAGGAACTTGGAAAAATGGTGTTTTGAAGAATAACAAAGGGTAGTGTTCTTAGAGGCTGAATTAAACCTAGTACAAAAAGAATTAAAACAAAATCAAATCTACCTTAAAAACTCTTGCAAGTCCAAAATCTGCTACTTTGTAGATATTATGTTCACCAACGAGGACATTTCTGGCAGCAAGATCTCTGTGGATATAGTTCTGAGACTCCAAATAGGCCATCCCCGAAGCAACCTGGGCCGCCATGTCTACCTGTTGAGGCAAATGGATTTTTGTCCCAGCATCATCTAAGCAATAAGAGAAAACAAAAGAGAATGACATTGGAAAATATTTAGACTACTGGATGAATTCTGGGACTTTTGATGAATGATCCGTGGTACTGATCTGAGAAAGGGGAAAAGATATCCTGTGATCAAAACACAACTACCATTATCTGAAAGAGCCAAGTTATTGCTATTTTTCAATATCACAAGTCACTGACTCATAGCCACTTAGCTGCTTCTAGATTGCTTTGATTTCTTTGAAACATGGTACAGTTTGCTTTATTCATTGGATCCATCTTCTTGTTGACTGATCCAATAAAGACAGATTTTTCTTTAAATCTAGCTCACTAATAAAAATAAAGGATGTATCAGTCATTATAAAATGTGCATATTGCATTTGAACTAATTACCTTAGTAAATTTGTATTTGCTTGCTTGCTTTTCTTCTGGTCCTGGGGCTTAAACACGGGGGCAGGACCATGTCCCTGAGCCTCTTTGTATTCTCAGACTTGCACTCTACCACTTGAGCCACAGTGCCACTTTTTACTTTTTCTGAGTATGTTATTGGAGATAATAGTCTCATAAATGTTCTTGCTCAGGCTGGCTTCAAACCACAGTCCTCATATCTCAACCTCCTGAGTAGCAAGGATTACAGGCTTAAGCCACTGGCACAGAGCTTATTTAATTGCTTTCTTAACCAGTTATTGTTAGAACAGCTTGTGCATCTTTTTATGTAGAGACATATTTTAAATAGGCATTTAATATACTGCTTGTTGTGTATAGCTAAGTATAGGATCAGTTACATGATTAGTAAAAGAAGTCAATGCTGGGCTGAGAAGGTGGCTCAGTGGTGGAGCACTTGCCTTGCATGCATGAGGCCCTGGGTTCAATTCCTCAGCACCACCACATAAGCAGAAAAAAAAGCCGGAAGTGGTGCTGTGGCTCAAGTGGTAGAACGCTAACCTTGAGCTGAAGAGCTGAGGGACAGAGCCCAGGCCCAGAGTTCAGGCCCACGACTGGACCGCCCCCCCCCAACAAAAAGAAGAAGTCAATGCTACTTTGTGGTGACTTTCTGAAATAACATCAGTTATTCCTGGGTTTTATTAATCTGCCATATTATTAGTAGTATCTTCTAAATTTATGAAGAATTTTTTTTAGGGCTGTGGATTTTGATGATGATGATTTTTTTATTTATTTTTTATTTGTGAACATACTGTACAGAGGGGTTACAATTACATGGGCAGGATAATGCGTACATTTCTTACCAAGCATTGCAGCCTCCTCCTTTGGTTTAC
>NW_012267373.1:2381204-2455683 GCF_000151885.1 Dipodomys ordii | reverse complement strand
GAGGTGGTATCTCAATGTTGTTTTGATTTGCATTTCTTTTATGGCTAGGGATGTTGAACATTTCTTCATGTGTCTATTGGCCATCCTTCTTTCTTATGAAGAATTTTTTAAAGTTTTACATAAATTTCAAATATTATATCTTTTTCTGAATAAACCAAATATTACTGCAAGGTCCATTGAACTTGTCGTGAAGTTTAGACAAAAGCTCTGACTTGAGAGAAAGCAATTATAAAGGAGTTAGAATTGTGATTTGAAGATGGAATGTCAGACTTAATATCAAGTCCAAGGTTCTCTCTCTGTCTCTCTCTCTCTGTGTGTGTGTGTGTGTGTGTGTGTGTGTGTGTGTGTGTGTGTGTATGTGTGTGTGTGTTTATGCTAGACCTGAGATTGAAATCAGGACCCAGGCAATGAATCTGAGGCCACAGCTCTACCTCTGATTTTTTTTGTTTTTGGTGATTAACGGGAGCTAAGAGTCTCTTATGGACTCTCCCTCTCAGGCTAATTTCAAAAGGTGATCCTCAGATCTTTGCCTCCTGAGTAGCTAGGATTGTACAGGCATGAGCCACTGGTGCCAGGCTCTTTGTTTGTGACCTTAGGTAATATCCTTAATATATTTCTTTCTCAGTTGGTCCTCATCTGTACATTGACAATACTAGCCTATAAAATTAGTCGTTAAAATGAAAATCAAGCCACTTAAAACAATATCTGGTGCCTAGAAGTTGTCAATAGATTATAGCTGTTAATTTTGTCATTGTTCCTAAGCAAGATGAAATCATTCAAGCCTTGTTAAGCTAGGGATCCATATAAATTATCCCTGTGGAAGTGGCTAAAAAAATCTCAAGTGTGTTGTCCACATCTTATATGAGTGTATATAACTATAGAAATAAATTTCTATAGATAAACAATTATAGATATAGATATAAATTTATGAGCAGGAGTTAAAACATAAAAAGTAGAGTTCACTCCCAGAAGTAACAAATTCATGAGAAATAGATTCATGAGGAAAATAGAACTGTAAGAAAACTGAGGAAGTCAGAAGTGGTGCTGTGGCTCAAGCTGTAGAGTGTTCACCTCGAGTTGAAGAGCTCAAGGACAGTGCTCAAACCAGAGTTCAAGCCCCAGGACCAACAGCAACAAAAAAAAAAAGAAAAAGAAAACTGAGGAGAGTCAGCTAGAATCATTAGAAGAATCTACTGTAATGAGTCAATGGCTTCAAGGAAGAGAAAATTGCTATAGCTGTCAAATTTCATCTATCAATTCAGAAAGACAGGACTATAAGGCAACTGATGAAGATAATGTAAGAGGAATCATTGGTGGCTATGGTGGCAAGAGTCATTTTACTAAACACAGTGTAGAAAATGTTGAGAGCTGAGTACAAGTCTAGAGAAGAGGGAAAATTTCAAAACCTTTATCAAAAGGAGAAGAGAATAAAATCTGGTACAAATAAACGTAATGCTGAAGGAAAAAAATTCCCAGAAAATGCAGCACCAGTGAGGAGCTGTGATTGGTTAAGAATGCAAAGGTCATGTTCTTTTTATTTTTTCCCGTGAAAGGGCCTGAATTCTGGGCCTGGGCACTGTCCCTCAGCTCTCCAGCTCAAGGCTAGCACTCTACCACCTGAGCCACAGTGCCACTTTCCGGCTTTTTCTGCTTATGTGGTGCTAAGGAATCAAACCCAGGGCCTCATGCATGCAAGGCAAGCACTCTACCATTGAGCCACCTTCCCAGCCCAAATCCTTTTTTTTTTTTTTTTGTCAGTCGTGGGGCTTGAACTCTGGGCCTGGGCGCTGTCCTTCAGCTCTTCAGCTCAAGGCTAGTGCTTTACCACTTCAGCCATAGCACCACTTCTGGTCATGTTCTAATTCTTGATTTTGGCACTGGCTGCACAGTACTGTACTTGTTTGCTTTATAACTGCATTTTAAACCCTACTACATGATTTATGCCCATTCTACATACATGCTATCTTTCCCAGTACGGAATAAAACAAACAGAGCTGAGAGAAATTTTAAAAAGGAAAGCCTTAAATACAGAGTGTGCTGTTGCATATGTGCATATATTATTTGGAAGGCAAGCAACATATTCAAATAGGCTGTGAGGTGAATCTAACCAAATGCTCACAATCCTGTTGTCTGTGTGTGTGTGTGTTTGGTAAAGAATTTTAAAGCATTTGCCTTGTATATGCAAGGTCTGCAGTGGCAATTTACCACTGACCTGAATCCCTAGCCCTTGATTTTGGGGAACATATCTCTGTAGCTCAGTCTGGCTTAAACTTTATATTACAAGTTTAGAGTTATGAGAAGAGAATATTGTAATGAGTTTCTAGATTCCTGACCATAGCAACCATTATATTTATAAATATAACTTATAAATTACTATAAATATATTATGGATAAACTTATATACAGCTTATGAATATATAGATATATAATGCATATATATGTACAGCCCAGATTGGCCTTAAATCAAGATCCTCCTTCCTCCACTTCTGAAGTGTTGGGATTATAGGCAGGAACCACCATTCCCATCTTCCTTTTGTCTTTCATATCCTTTTGCCCCCCTGGAAACACACAGAAAACTACATTTCCCAACTCTCTCTGCAGTTAAGTTGGACCCTGTCATGAATTCTGATCAATACAACTAAAAACTAAATATGTTACTTCCATGTCCAATGCTTAAGATTTCCTACATCTATGTGGCTAGAGCTAGATTTTCACATTAGTAGTGCTTCATGATGAAGCCTAAATCCCAGTATCACACAGGAGACAACCTAAAAGTTTAGCCCACATCAAAAATAATGCTTTTTGTGTGCTAATTTACTAAGACTTCCCAATTGTATGTCATGGCATAGCAATTTCTTTTGATACCAAATCTTCTCAATAAGAAATGTATGGGAATTAAGGCAAGTTGGTTACTAAACAGAAGCTTCCAAATGCTCTCATGAATGCCTCTCCCCTGGCACTCATAATCCTCCTAAACCTCCTTCTGCGAGGCTTGGTTGGGCCATTTAACAAATAAATATGGCAGAAGTGATGAGATCTTAGAGTGATCACGTCTAAGATTAAATTCTGAAAAACTGTGGTAACTCTGATGCTCTCCACTCTCTTTCATTTTATTGCTTGCTCACTTGCAAGTTGCCATGTTTCTGCTTCCCAATGTAGCAAGAACCATAGGCCTTCTCCAGAAAAGGATGGACCTCCTCAATCCAATAGCCCAGGGTGAATCGGTTCCTGCCAGCAATCATATAGGTGAGTTTGGATGTGGTCCAACCCCTTTAGCTTTCATAACTGGAGCACATGCCAACATCTTGCCCACAATCTCATGAGATTCTAGACTATACAGCAGGTCTCTGGATTCCTGACTATAGCAACCATGAGATAATAAATGCCAGCTATTTTGAAGCAATAGGCAATTAATGCAATTGATGTTAGGAAAATAGCATCAGTGCTATCTATGAGGTTAAAAGCATGAACTATGGAGCCCAACTTCCATCTTAAATAAGTTGCTGATGCTCTCTATACCTCAGGGCCTTCAACTATAAAGTAGTTAACAATTCTTAACTCTTAAGGTAGTCAGAAAAATTCACAAGTTAATATTTATAAAGGACTTAGAAAAATGCCTGCTGTGTCAGTAGCCATGTAACCATGTAACATGGTTTTCAAAAAAATCTATATGTTCCTCTCTCACCACTGTCCCATACAATTGATTTCTGTTAAATTACTAAATTTTATACTGAGGATAAGTGTATGAAGTATTGTTTACTCTCGTCTCTATTTCATAGGATTCCCTATTTCTCTTAAGAGTAGGCAGGGACTAGGAAGGTGGCTCAGTGGTAGAGCGCTTGCTTTGCATGCATGAAGCCCTGGGTTCGATTCCTCAGCACCACATAAGCAAAAAGAAAAAAGCTGGAAGTGGCACTGTGGCTCAAGTGGTAGAGCGCTAGCTTTGAGCTGAGGAGCTGAGGGACAGCGCCCAGGCCCAGAGTTCAGGCCCCACAACCGGACCCAAAAAAAAAAAAACAAAAAGAGTAGGCAATATGTTGTACAGTTGAGATTCAAATCCATGTATATTTGAAGCTGTTATGTTCCTAAGAACTCTTTTATTTCCCCTCCCTAAATTTACCCCACATATAACCAGTAAGCACTTGGAAGTCAGAGGACAACCACGGTTATTTAGATGGAGTCAGCTGAAGGGTATCTCAATAGAAATAACATCCTTGTCTACTTCAGTCGGTCTAAATCAACTGTCCTGAAGAATGAGGAACACCCTGCTGAGACTTGATTTATGAAAATAGAAAACGTTTTATATTCTTTAAGGAATACTTTAATGCATACATATGGTAGATGTTCTATAAGTATTTACTGAGGAAAAATCTAACCACATGAAAGAGAATATAGATATTTATCCTTTCCAAATTTCAGTATGAAATACCTGTCATCAATTATCCTCAGTGTTAAAGTTTTCTTTTGTTGTTGTTTGGGGGAGATCTCTCCCATTTCAGAGAACAATATTACAAAGGGAAACTCAGCTAATCTTAGAGGTTACAAAAATTGTTTTATAAAAATATGTGTGTTATTTCAAATATCAAATACAACATATAATCCTATTACAGTAGATCTAAAAAGATTTTTACTGGCAGGCAGCATACTTGAGGAAATTGTGTATTATACACATGCTATTGTGAACAGGGCAGTAGTTTTAAAAGTACAAAACAACCTCAGAAGATACATGTAACACAACCATCATAGATCCCAGAATAAATGTTCACAAACCTGTGAAACTTTGTATCTGCACCAAAATAATGAGAAAAATAAAAATACTCAACTTTCCATTATAAAAATTGTCTTCCAATTTAATGATATGTAAACTAATGGGCTACTTAAGTATGACAGATTCATGTCAAGATCATTTGATTAAATTTACACCTTTTGATTGAAAGGGGATAGTATACAGTAAGTATATATTCATTAACCTTTCTGGTTGCTAGGTATTATTACAAATGAAGGCCTTAGGAAACTTGTCAAGGTAACTAAATCCAGAAAATGAAATAGTTCAGAGTCAGCCCCTGATAAAACCACATAAAAAAAAACATACAAATGCTCAATGCCAGAAAAATTTTCAGACTACTAAATGGGATCTCTTCAAGCTGATACCAAGAGTCTAAAACTAACTTGTCTCCAAATCCCAATCTTATGAGGTCTGGTATGGTCTCAACTACTCGGTCCATCAACACATATCTAATGCACTCATTCCATATGCCAGACACTGCTCTACCACGTTGACACTTTCTGCCTTCTGTAGAATTGTATTTAGAAGATATTAAAAATAAGCTAAATAAATAAGTCATGCAATATAAAAAATTGACTATCCAGGAGAAAAAATACTAAAAGAATAGAAGAAGAATATGAGGATCATGAGAAGCTTGAGTTTTCGAATTTGACAGGTGATCAGTGAAGAACTCACCAAGATGGAAGTATCAAAGACTTTCAGATAATGAGAAGTCAGCATGTGCATATACAGTATGGGGGAATAAAACAAGCAAAAAAACAAAAACAAAAGCACAGACCTCAAAGCAGAAGAGTGACTGGGGGGTCAAAGGAATAGGAAAGGAGGTACCAAGTAACAAGAGGAATGTTGTAGGAGATAAGGCCAAAAACTAATACAGAGCCCAGACAAGACTTTCTGAGTTAAACAGATATAAGAACCAATGAGCTATGAACTGTGTGTTCTTCTGAAGAGTCACAATCCTCATTGCTCTCACTAAGTTTCTTATGTCCCCATCACCTGATTATGAGCTAAGCAAAAGATAGCTCATTACTATCCCCATTAAAGTGCTATGAAATTTGAACATGTTCTATTTAATACTGCTCCTTGTTACCTGGGTTGTTATAATACAACTTGCATATAAAATAGTTTCCCCAAAGAAATAAAAGGAGAACCAGTGAGAGTCTTTGAAGGCTTCAATCTGAGAAGGGGCAAGCTGATCTGTATTTTAATTATATTTCTCTATTATGCTTTTTTTTAAAAATGACCAAGAAGGAGGAGGAGAATTAATGATATTCACTAGACATTACACTGGAAATGAACTTTACAATTTGGAGGAAGGAAGTTGGGGGGGGGAGGAGAAAATGAGGGAGGAGGTAACACTGTTCAAAAAAGAAATGTATGCATTATCTTATCTATGTAACTGTGACCCCTGTACATAAACCTTACAGTAAAAAAAAAAGACAGACTAATAAAGATGCTATTACCAAACCTAATATATCCAGTGATGGCTAGAACCCAGGTAGAACATTGAGAAAGGTAAATAATTAAAATAGCAAAAATAATAAACACCGGATATGTTTGAAAGAAAATCAATAAAAGGTATGTTTGGTTAGATATGGGATACAGATGTAGAAATGACACGAAGATCAAGTGAGTATTGACACTGTCGAAGAAAGAAATACTGGAAAAATAGCAAATCACTAGGAAAATCAGAAGATCAGTTCTTGGCATATCCTTGTGAGTTGTGTGGCAGAAATTAGAGATGTATGAAAATATTTTTTCTTCTCTTCGGTAGGACTTCAAATGATCATACTTTCTTAACCCACTTGATTGCATTTACCCAAACAAAAAAGACACAACAATGACCTAGATCACTTCTAGTCAGAAGCTTCCAGAGTCAAGGTGAAACCAGTCCCATCCTCTTCTTCTGCAAAGGTGATCAATAAAGTGTAGCCACCAGGCAACCAATTTTACACATGGAAAATGAGGACAAAACACTTGTCAGGTGGAGTCCCTAGAGTCTGGAGGCTACTGCCATAGCTACATCTTCCAAACTGACTCAGCATCCAAGCGGAGATTGTAGTTCTATTAGCAGCAGAGTATATTATTCAGAGGCAAGGAATAAAATTGGGGCCTCCTTAATACATTTAAGTAATGACACTGGCTGAAGTGAATAGGAGAACAGAATACGCTTGGAAAGATTCCTGGAGAGTTCAAAATTAGTAGGAGAAAAACAAAGGAAGGGTTAAAAATGCTTGACAAGAAATGTACTCATTACCTTACTCATGTAACTGTAAGTCCTCTGTACAGCATCTTTATAATAAAGTAATTTTTAAAAGAAGTATACACAAATTGAGAACTGATCCGAAAAGGAAGATTGAAAGCCAGATAAAACAAGTAAGCTAATTGCTTCTGTTAGGTCTGGAAACTGCAAGTTGATCATGTATTTAATGTCCATATTGTATGTGAGCTTTACAAAGCACATTGTTAGATATGATACCCAGTCACTCTTGTACTTTGGGAAATAAGGCAAAAGCAGTCCATAGCTGAAGGTAGTCTTTCTGTGGCAGGTGACATATTCTCAAATGTATTGAATGTATCAAATGTATTGAATTAAAAAAGAGATCTAAGTATAATTTGTTTTTTTATGGCATTTAATAGACCACATTATATTTTCTGTTGTAGTTTAGAACTATCAGCTTCACAAGTTGCCCTAAAATCCTCTTTCCATTTTCCTCATCTTCTCATCTATTCAGTCAACATTAAAAAAAAGTCTGCCTTTGAGTATGAATTATTCTCATTTTAATGCTTAGTATTTTATTTATTAAATTACTCATTTTAATAAACATCAATGTTTCACAATGCTCTTAAGTTTTCTTTGACTGCAGGAAGTAGATTGAGGGAAAGCAATAGTATGTTTCTGCTTTGGAGTCTGAAAATATAATGTTGCCTAGCTGTTAACTTATTATAAACATCAACAAGTATAATATTAACAACTACAAAGAAAAAACTCCAGGATACTTTTCTCCCTGTATGACCCCCAAATAGTCTATGTTCCCAAATTTTGAACAATACAATATATCGGGCCATGATGAATAATGTCTGATTTCATATAGAAAAACAGAGCATCATGCAGAGCATCTATTCACCAGTTTCCCATATTACATTTTAATACTTGGGTCCACTGTGAACAATTTGCTCTTCTACTACATAAACATTTCTCCTCTCCTTTAATACACTGTATAAATACTATTAACTATTAGTTGAGCTACTCAATGCCACAGCGTTGACCCTTGCAGATAGATACACAGTGAATATCCTTTGGGTTAGAGAAGGTTTGCTAAATTGACATTTATAAGACAAGCTAAACTAGATTCCTTTTTCCCCTTGTCTTAAGTCTTTCACTTACTCTGGAGGTATTCCTGCAGACTTCCATGTCTCATCAACTCGGTAATAATATAAATTGGATCTTCTAAAGTGCAAACAGCATAAAGCTGGATAAGCTTTGGATGTCTTAGGCTCTTCATTATCTGCGCCTCCCTCAGGAAGTCATTTGGATCCATTGAACCTGAAACAAGAAAAGGAGGAAATCATTTTATGTTATTGACCCATTCCTATTCTTACAGCAGCCTGGTGGGAATCACCAGAGATTGCCTCCTGCCTCTCAGTAATGTAAGAGCATCAGTGTCACAAATCTTCCAAGTTATCAAAGAAGAGAATCAGTTCAACCAGGGCAACCTAATTACCAGATGTGTTGTTGTATCAGGAGGTATGCAGTTTATATGTGATGACCTGTAGGTGAAGAGCGCTTGATCTGGGTCCCCTATGAAAAATGAAGAGAACAAGAGAGACTGACAGTCTAATTGATAAAACAAGGTGGACGTCTTCAGAACACAAAGAGAAGAGAATCTATTAACATGAACACTGAAGTATGTTGAATGTTTAATTACTCAACTCAGAGCTCTTTGTTTCAGGGAGAAACTGATGGCTGCCCTACCCATGGGTCCCTACTTGTAGGAATAGCTGGAAGAAACAACTTTAAAAAATGGCATTCTATCGAATTTATGTCCTTCCTCTTATAGGAACATGGACCACAGGCTAAGCAGAAAACATTCAAGGGACATATGCAAAAGGTACAGCTTCTTTTCACCAGCTTTATAGATTTAAAGTGAAATTGATATTTAACATTCTCTCCTTTATTATCTGCTTCCATTATCAAATCCCTAAAAGTTTGACCAAGCGATAAAGGAGATGATATTTCGGGCTATTTGAGGATCCATCTATAGTTAAATTGTACTTAAAAGGTCCAACTCTGACTCACTGGGGCAACATGCCAAGTCATTCACATCCAATAAAATCTAAAAGGAAGGATACCTGGAGTTTACATTTCTTTAGTAATTTTGAAATCTTTTGTGTCCTGTAGGATATGATGATTGCAAAGCATTATTAGAACTGATGGAATACTGTCATGTCTCACCTTAGTATTCACTAGAGATACTCTATTGTCCATGAATGCTTAGAAGCCATTCCTCCATCATCATTTCCCATAATAAAGATATTACAACCAATATTTGAACCCAGGCATAAATGCACTGTATGAATCCAAGGCAGCATCATGACCTATCTATTAACATGAAGCTAAGAAGAGTTACAAGTGATAATCCTTCGAGAGTCTCAAAGATCAGCATGCAGGTCCAACAGACTCTGGATTATTAAGAAACCTCAACTCTGCTGCTAGCTCCCTGTGTGATCTTAAGCAAGTGATCCAACCTCTCTGAGCTTCAATGGTTAATTATCCTGTTCACACTGTAAAGTATTTATCAGGATAATAGCAATACCAGGAACAAGTAGTCAATGATGGCTGATCCTTATTTTTACTATTATACACTTGCATGCTCTTGAGAAATCCAAACAAACCAATTGGTAATCATTTTACACTGATTGAAGACAGGACAAGGCCTTAAAATATATTTCCTATTCTTCCATCACATTATTTTTGAACTCCCTCAATTCCAACTCTACCACTGGTTTACTCCATATAATCAAATAAGACAAAATTTAGAGTCATAATAGAAAACTGTAGCTGGAAATAAAAGAGGCTCCTACACCAAAACAAATCACTTAGTTCTTGGTCAAATAGTTGTTAAGCTAGTGGTATGATTAGCCTGTGGTCAAATATGGATACTTTATTATCCAACACTCAAATTTTTAAAAATAATAATCTGATTTATGGAGCTTCCAAGGATAGCACCAATTGCAAGCATCATTCAATTTCTGCATGACAAGGCAACCATTCCCAAGCCAGAATATGCGTTAAGAGCTGAAATCAGGCTTCTCTGCCGGTAATGCTATTAGAGCACTGCCCAGTGGCCACAATGATTACAGCCCACTAGCTACAGTACAATGGAGACCCAACCTCAACTCAGCTAGCAGCACAACATTAAATATTAATTTTTGCCTGTCAAAGCTTCTGTGAGAGTTGATTTCAAGCTCATCTTTATTGCGTGGCAGTCAGTTAGGCAATAAATAGCTGCTAAAATTGATAAATGGCCCCAGTGAAGTGAAGACATTTAACCAATCACCAAAACTGTTTGCTGCTATTACACTGTAAATCAATAATAATTATTCCTGTTGCAAAGAAAACAATCATGGCTTTTGCTTAGTATAATAAATGCGATTTTTGTTGTTCTCTTTTGACCTCCAGAAGGCTGCCTTAGGAAGCAATGTTAGGAAAGATATCTTGCTGCTTGGTTTGTTTGTTTGTTTTTGGTTATTTTGGAGGGTGGAAAGAATGATTTGGTTAGACAGTTTCATATTTCAACAAGATCAGGATTTAAAAGACTATCTACTTGGTGGCTGAAAAAAGTCTCAGGTGCTGGAGTACTAATGATTGTCTTTAGCTGATGTACTCAGATGACAACTGGTCATATAAAAGTGCCTCAAATTGGTTTACCCGGCAGATAAGAATGCTGGAACCAAACTACTACTGTACTTGTAAATCTGTTCCTCAATGGGTACATCCGTCCAATGCACTTAGAAGCTAACATTTCCTAAGAACTCACTGCATACACTTTATGCACATTAACTCAATGCGTCCTCATAAAACACTACAGATCAGAAATGATTATAATACCTACTTCCAGGTAAGGAGGTTCAGAAAGGTCAATCAATTGTCCAAATGTTACAGAGAACTGAATCAAGTTTGAACTCAGGTTCATCTTACCCCAGACTTCATGCTCTTAACTATTATAATCCTAAGAACCCAACATTTTCAGTTCCTGCTATTCTGAGCATCTCCTTGCTTTTTCATAATAGACTACGACAAAATGAATTCTTAGTAACCCTCTGAGTTACTTGGTTAGCTCCAAATTACTAAGAAGATTTTTCCCCTAAGAACTTATCATTTGAAAATTTTATAAGAAAGTGTCACTTCCATGGGATGTATGATACTATAGTAGTGATGGATGTGTGTTCAATTTCCAGCATTGCCATTTATTGACTTAATAATAAGAACAATTATGATTATATATTTTACTGGTGACTATTATAAACCACAAGTTATGCAAAGCATTTCTACTAATGACCTAATTTAGTTTTCGTACAACCCTTCAAGGCTAGCCTTATTGTTATCTCTATTTTTCCAAATGGAGATAAAACTGAGGAACAGAGTAGTTCAAATTTTTGCTCAAGAACAGTTGAGTAGCAAGCCATAGCAAAGTTACTCAATCTCTCTAGATTCTTTCAGCCCATCTTTAAAATGGAAAGACTAATTGATTCTCTGGCTGGATGAATATTGATCTTACACTATGTTTACCTTCCAGGGAAGAGGAAATGAAGATGGAAAAAAAAATAGTTCCTAGATTTTCAAAAATGAACTTAGTTTTAGATGGATCATTTTCTCTTTAATCATCCAATCAGTGTTTAATACAGTTAATCTGTGGATGGTACCCATATTCAATCTGGGTTTTTTTTTAACATTTTAGTCAATTTTTTTATCTAAAGTTAGGAACAAAGGGGAAGAAGAACATTAAAAGATTGAATCCTAACTTTAAAGAAGAAATGCACTGGTAGAAGCTCAGTTTGGGCTGTTTTAAGCTTAGCTGATTCAGGGAGCTGGTTTTGTTTCAAGGCTGTCGGTGGGCCAGAGTAGAAAGAATGATGACAACATTGGATCACTGATCACCCTGGCTGTCCCATAACCTCTTAGACACTTATCGTAGCAAGCTGTGCTCATAACAATCAGCATATGCCATTTCAACTTTGATATTCTCCTACCTGGTTTTAACGTTTTGACGGCAACTGGAGTGGTATTGTTCCACAGGCCTTCCCACACTTCTCCGAACTGGCCGGATCCCAGTCGCTTCAGGAGCTGTACAGAATTGCGGTCTATCTCCCACTGGTCTGCCGTTTTATAGGACAAATCAAAAGGAGTTGGGACCTGTATCTGTTTCCCAGAAGAAGGAAAATACGGTAGACGTGATGCTTTTTGTGAAAAATAATCATCTGGGTACATTTTAAGAGAAAAATGGTCGCTTTGAAAAGAACAATACAATAAACGACATTCTAATTACTTTAAAGTGGAAAACCATTGTGGAAGGCTGCACTCCTAACTCTTTTCACTGATCCTGTCCCCAAACCTACAGCCCCAAGTCTGTCTATCTCATCCATCCGCACCCATCAGGCTCACACAGCATGACACAGCCTGACACAGGTCTCTGCCAATTTGCCTACTAAATCCTCCCATGTCAAAATTTATTCAGCATTCCAACTCACTTGCAGGTCCTCCCCACACCCTGCAGTTAAATCATTTATTTTTAGATATCATATTTTGCAGAATAAAATTATATTGTTTCAAAATTACTATTTACTTGTTCACTCCTTTAATCTTTTAGTTATTTTTTTTAGTGGGTCATGGGGCTTGAACTCTGGGCTTGAGTGCTGTCTCTGCGCTCTTCAGCTCAAGGTGAGTGCTCTACCGCTTGAGCCACAGCTCCACTTCTGGTTTTCCAGTGGTTTATTGGAGATAAGAGTCTCACAGACTTATCTTCCCGGGCTGGCTTTGAACTGTGATCCTCAGATCTCAGCCTCCTGAATAGTTAGGAGTACAGGCGTGAGACATCAGTGCCCAGCTTCTTTTAGTTAATTTTTAAAAGTTCTAATCATCAGCTGGGGATCATTCAGTAAACAAAACTGGCACACAGCTCTGCCTTCCTAAAGTTCAGTCAAGTTTAGCATGCGCTGCACTGTCTCTTTTGAAACTGACATTGTATAACAAATACTCCACTATCTCAAAGGAAAGAGAATTCAAAGACAATCCAACATAGCTTGAGAGCATTTCACCTTTAAGCATGGTCTACCCAGTCTGACACACAGGCCATCACTTTGATTGCTGTAGTAGTTTACAAATTCATTCAGTGTGGAGAAAGTTTGTCTTCGGGTAAGGAAAAAGCCCCCTTCATCCAGTCTTCTGATTCTGTAGTGTTTCACAACTCCTTCATCTAAAACTGAAACCCAAAGTAAGTCTGGTTAGTAAGCTTCTTGTCATAACCAAGCATCATGCAGTCATTTCATTCAATGTATACTCTTTAAATATGAGGGAGAACAATGAAAGGGGTGACATTGATCAAGATACATTGTCCTCATGGCCTGACTCTGGGATTGAAAGCACTCTATGCAACTATATCATAAAAATGAATTTTAGGAAAACCACACACATTTCTTTGTATTGTGATGATTTTTCAATGTAGAATTAAATTGACACAAAATACTGTATTTTTCAAGTTCTTAGAAAATGCTCAAGGAAATTTACAATGGATACACTTAACAGTAGAAAAAGACTGATCTAACTACTTAATTTTCTTTGAAAAAAAGGATTAACAAAAGAAGAAAAAAGAACTGGGGATCACACTGAAGGAAATAGAAGGTAAAAATAAAGTAGTGTGCTTGGCACTGAAATCATCCCATGCTTGGAAGCCATATAATATGTATATAATACTTACTGAACAAGCTATAGAAATGGACTCTGGTGATCTAACTTTACCAGTTTCAGAAATCATAGTGTCCAAAAGGCAACATCATAAAGGTATTAAGAAACAGTTCAACTCTTCCCAGTAATGCTACCCTTGGAATTTGATGATGCTGAGCCTGAAATAAAATGTATCCTTAGTGCTACCTTATCATATTATAAGGAATTCCACAGGTTTCTCATTACACTGTCCCTCAATGCAAGAAGATAACAGCATATCCCAGCACAGTTCAATAAAAGAATTTCTACAGGGCCTACATAATGTGGTGTGCGTGTACAACTTCTCTGATTAGTCCTAGGATAAATTTGACAACATCTGTACAAATAAACTGCATCCTTTTTAGGTAGTCGGACTTACTGTGTATATGTTGTTACATCTGCCTGCCACCAACCACTGTCTCTTCCATTGTTAACAGCATTCCAATTTTCTCAGAGAATCTTTGCTCCTGTAAGAGCTTGTGTTATAAAGAGACCTCATCCCTGCCCTGAGCTAAGGAAGGTCCATGATCACTTCTAGGACTCATGTTAGGGAGCTCCAGAAAGACAAAAAGAATGTTGCTATTGCTGGTCTCATTGCTTTGTGTTTTTACTGAAGACTTCGGAGTTATCAGGAAAATTCTTTCCTACAGCAGAGAGGCAAGCTTACCAGAAGTAAAACATCTCGATTTAAAAAAAAAAAGTAGTCTTCATTTGGAAAGCAAAACTTAGCCTCTAGAGTTGGCAACCTGTCTTTTCAGCAATAAGGGTTGGGTAATTTTTGTTTAAATTAGTTTAAATCAGATGTCCTGCACAAGCCTTCAAAATACTGACTGACACAATTCATGCTTACTGATCAACGTATTGGCCAGCATGGATCACAAATACATCTATCCTGAGGTCCTTCAAAAACAGCTAAGCTAAATCAATGTTCTCATGAAAAGAGAGAAAACAGAGTCAAATATTTCTCACTTCAAACTTGGTAGTATACCCAAATATGGCAATGGCTAGACAAGATTTTCTACAAAACCAATCAGCACACACCAGCCTAGCTAGAGTGAAAAATTAAGAGGATACCAAGTGTTAACAAGGAAGTGGAATGATTTCTCATACATAGTTGATAGAGGTGTTATTCTTATAATTATTTCATAAAATTGGTTATTGTATACTAAAAATTAACATTGTCATACTTATAGCAATTCCATTCCTAAACATGACATCAGTAAAAATGCATGGCATAGTCACTCAAGTGTATGTGTATGAGTCATTCTAATGGCAATATTTTTAAAAGCCTGTGTCTGGAAACAATCCAAATGCCTACCAGCTGATGTAATAGAGTTAATTAATAAATATTGCATATTTGTCTGGCAGAATGCAATATAGATTTGTAATTAAACATCTATAACAACAACCTAAAGTGAATCCATACACTTATGGCTTCAGTGTGAAAATGTTTTAAAACAAAGCACAACCATTGACATATGAAGTCAGTGAAAAAGGGCATCAGTAGTATTTTATGTTATGACTGAATAGGGGTTACATGGATGTGTTTAGTCTGTGAATATTCATTAAACATTTGTGAATTGTACAGCTTTCTAACATGTATCATGCATTTAAAGAATACTAAAAATATGATTATCTGCTCTTGTTTGTGTTCAAACCCCCAAGCTGCTACATGGTGGAACCAAAATACTACCTGATTTCTACCTTGGATATAAAAAAATTCTCAGTATTTATACAACAACATCTTTAAGGAAATAAATTTTCTCATAGGTGAGGAGAATCCTGGTTACAAAATGCCTTCCTAAATCACTGCCAGACTTCACTTGTGATATAGTGATATTTATCGGGTGTCATAAAAATATAGGAAATATTAAAAGTAAAAAGTAGAGGATTACAATGCTAACTTTGATGGTATCTTTCCCTTACCAACATTAGTAAAAAAAAAAAAAAAAAGAAGAAAATGATGCAACCAATATAGCAGATCAGCACCACTAATAAGTAATCACATGCCTTTCATTATTTCTAGTAATATTAAATTTACTCAAAGCAGATTACACTCCACCATCCTTAGCTAAAAGTGCCACATAAGTTTTTCTGCTCACTTTTAGAGATCAGACAATCATAGTTCATTTAAAATTACAGACTCCAAATTCAAACTAAGAATGCTCAGTCCAAGAGATTACCCAAAACACTCCATTCCTTGATAAAAGGTCTTATTTCTGCCTATCCAAAACCCAGGCCTGCTTCAGACTGAAAAAAGCAATAGTATTTTTTTAACGTGGGTAGTTCCCTCTTTATTTCTCTGCCTAGAGCTGCTTTCTCCCCTTCCCCTGCCTGCTGAGATTCAAGGGTAGGAGCAGTGGAAGGAGAGTGTGAAGGATGAGTTGGCTCACTTAAATGGCATCAAGGCTGGTGGGCTTTGAGCCTGCTGAGGGCTTCCCCTCTGACTCCTGTCTTGGACTTCATGACCATCTTTTGAAGCTTTCCCCTTCCCGCCAGCAGCTCCACTGCAGCTCCCAAGAGACAGGAGTTTCCCAGGCTGCCTGCACCCAGAGCCTCTCAGCTTCTTTTATTGTCAGTCCACCTAGCACACACTCCCCGCATCCTTTGACAGAAGCTCACTTGGATAGAAGAACCCCAAACTCCTCCAGACTACCCATCCGCAGATCTCTGGCACATTTGTTCTGGAGGGAAGCCACCCCTTTATAGTCTGGTTCTTGTCTTCTCCATTAGTTATTGGGAGGAGAGGCTGGGGCCCCAAGGCATCGCTAATATTCTCCCACAGGTTATCTTAATCTTCTCAAGCTGTATTGGGCACCTGTTCTTCTCTCAATTCCCAACTGCAGAGAGCAGAGAGGAGGCTCCCAGATCGGCCTCCCTCGAGCTCCTCCTCATAAGATTGAGGTGGTAATTAGGAAAGAGTGAGGATGCACAGTTGTGTTTAGTGCTTTCTCCACAAGCAAAATGCCCTTAGCAAATTCTTCCTCCCTTTTACTTCTTGTGTACTTTCAAAATCACTAACAAGAGGAGGGATCCACAAGCAGCAATACCTGTCTTGGACCAGTTTCTTTGTAAACTCTATGAGAATCTGTCTTTGGAATTTTATTTCTTTTTGAAGAAATCAGTTTATTCTAATAAACTCAAAATAACATCAGAATAATGAAGGCCACACAAACACCTCTCAGCGCCAACTCTATCCCATCTCAGTGAAGTTGTATTAAGATCACAATACCCTCTTCCAAGGCCACTCTGAGGCAACCATGCAATTAACAACAAGAAGTTAACTTATAGTTTTACACTCTATAGTGTCACTACCAATTACATTTCCATGATAAATTAACTTGGTCATCAGAGGTGATTTTCCATTTCTTCAGCTTGAACTTCATGGTTAAACTAGTCCAGTTGCAATTCTGCTTCAGCACCTCATTGAAGTCCTCACAGAGCTTAAAATCACCCAGGTTCTGGGCACACTCCAAAAACTGCTTTCTTTCATAGGAGCATAGGCCACTAAGCTGCTTCTGCTGCTGCTGCTGCTGCTGCTGCTGCTGCTGCTGCTGCTGCTGCTGCTGCACCAGCTGAGTTCCCTGGGGCTCCTGATAAGTGATGTCCCACCTGGCAGGCTCAGCATTACCAGCTCCACTGAAGCCGCCAGTGACAGCATGGCCCAGTGTGTGCCCAACGGCAGAGCCCACAGCTACACCAGCGGCTGTGGACGCCATCTGGGCCATCAGCCCAGGCTGCCAGGGAGATGGGAATCATTTTATTTTAGAGCATCGGTCAAAAATGCCATTTAAGTAGTCTATGATGCCATATTTATTGATCTAATCACTATACTATGCTCTATTTTACATTATCTTATGGTGTCTTCATTCAAGTTACATAAGGTAGATATTACTAGGCACATTTTACTAATCACAAAGTTGGAGGTGACAGAGCCAGAATTCAAACCTAGGGCCTTATGACTCTAAGAGTCTTCATAACCAGTGGGTTTCCAGTAAAGTTTGAGTTGTTAAAGATGTGTCCACTTTAGTTGGGCACTGGTGGCTCACACCTGTAATCCTAGCTGCTCAGGAGGCTGAGATCTGAGGATCGTGGTTCAAAGCCAGCCTAGGGAAGGAAAGCCCTTGAGATTCTTATCTTCAATAAATCACCAGAAAACCAGAAGTGGCACTCAAGTGGTAGAGCGCTCACCTTGAGCTGAAGAGCTCAGGGACAGTGCCCAGACCCAGAATTCAAGCCTCACAACTGAAAAACTAAACTAAAATAAAAAAGATATGTCTACATCATGATCATAAAATGACATAATTTGCATATAAAAGCCTTTACTTCCAGCTTTTTTAATTAAAAGCCCCTCCATAAAGAATACCTGTTTCTTAAGTTAAAATCTTTTATGACCAATGAATCCTTGTAATCTCATCTGTCAAGTTACCAGTTCCACTGACTACAACTCTTGGAGAAAGAATAATTGCCCTATATTCTCAACATCTAATAGAAATTTGATTCAAGTATAGAGCTTAGCCCATAATAAACTCCAGTGTATGGATTAAAAGGCCAACAAAAAATCTGAACAGCTATAAATAATATCACATCTGTCACAATTCATTTATTTACAGTGTAATGAAAATACTAAAAGTAGAAACATAGCAAAATATAAAATATACCTGAAATTTATACAAATTATTGGCCTGAAAATCTAAGCTTTGCTAGTTATCAAAAAGAACAGTATGAAGTATAGCTAAAGTATCCAGCAAGCCAATAGGTCTATAATTAGGAGCGAGGAAAAGCTATTTTTAATTCTGCTTTTTAAAACAAGGTAAGACATCTTTTAGTTGGAAATTGAAGTAAGCTACAATAAACACAAATTGACCAATTTCATTTTAATGGACTACAAAAGATCTAATAGCTTTCAAGCTAGAGATTAAAGTTAATAGATGACTGAAGAGCTAAAGTATACCTTATTTTCTTAATAAGAGATGCAAATCACAGCAATTGAAATCACTTTGGCTATTGCTATTGGTCATAAAGAAAATACAAACAAATGTTTGCCAGATCTTTATAACTACAAATTTAAACCCTTAACTATGGGCTGCCAAGGGTTTCAAGAGTCTTAGAACTAAAGAGAAGGCAACTTGCTATTCCTTTTGTGGTTTGTTGTGACCTTTATTACTGAATGAAACCTACTCTAAATCCTGCAGAATATAACTGAATGACAATACCTGTTCACTTTTCTTATACTAGATTGCTCTGAGTCCAGACTGGTTAAGCATTTAGTTTTTCAACTGCAGAACTATATATGCTAATGATAGTCATCCATCTACAAAGTCAGTAACATTATGATTGAACCCAGTGACTAGGAATCCAGAGTTTACAATCATTTCTCTAACATTATGATTGAACCCAGTGACTAGGAATCCAGAGTTTACAATCATTTCTCTCATTATGCTGTTTGACCTAGGAGAAAATATTAAGCTGATTAATCAAGCGATTAATCTACCAGAACATGTCTAAGAATTAGAATCTATTGCAAAGATGTAGGCACATATATGAGGAATACAATAAAGGTCTGTTAAACATTGAAACTGTTCACCTATTTATGAACATTAACTTCTATTTGAACCATACATAACACAAGTCATCCAATCATTTGGCTACCGCCATAACCAGAATTGGTCATTCTGGGAGCATCCTATGTCATTTAGATGAGATCTGAAACTGCAGTCCTATTTATCAGACCCCATTGCATTCATATGACTGGAGACAGGAACGGCAGCCCAGCTACTGCTGAACAATAAGGTCTTACTTGACACCATCTCGGACAATAGAAAAGAGCTTGTCACTAAATCACTAAATAAAAGTCTTGTAAGATTTTGTCATACAGGACTTGACTAATTATAAAGTCAAGATATTACAAAATTAGATAGTTAAAAGAGAGAACTCTCAAAACTAACTTTGGAACATAGCATAAATATAGATTTTGAGGCTGTGTCAGAAAGCCTCCAAGATGCCTAGCTAGTGCAGTGAATAATATCAGTATAATAAGTGGTTTGGCATTTTATAGATAAACAAATGGTCGATTGAGCAGATTTTCATCTTCCAGCAGGTCTTCTGGCCTCAGCTAGGCATAGCTTTATTCCTACTGACTGATACTAATCTGTTTCCACACTGAGTAAAACAATACGATTTCTTTCACTGAGCAAAGCATTGAAAATCAAGAACTCTCTCCACCCTAATCTTATTCTGCCAGTGATTTGTTCTTTGACCTTAGGCAAGGAATTTCATTTCAGTTTCCTTACCTAGAAAATGAGAATAATGATCTTATCTGTATGCCCCCACAGGGAGATTTTGAGTGTCTTTGTTCACAAAGAATGATAGATATTTCTTAAGTGCAATGTGTGAGTGTCATATTACAATATCAGTACTATTAAATAGCATTGTCAACAAATCAAAGACAATGCCACCAAAGTAACATTTTCCACAGTAATAGCTACACAACACAGTGTCTACCAAACATTTAGGGCTACTAATCCTCGATGACAGAACACCTGCACATATAAACTCCTATCAATTTGCCTCATTTTTACGAGGTTTATTACAAAGGTAACCTTGATGATTCTCCCTACACCACTGCCTCAAAACCCATACCAACTTAGTCATCTCTCATTAAACATGGTGCATCTCTCATTAAAACAGAATTTAAGACACATGCTTACTTTACACTGAATTTTTCCTGCACAACATATAGAATAGGACTCCAGTATGAGTAATTTTGAAAGAAGAAAGTATATCTAACTTCAAATACTATTGGGCCAGGTATGCCTGTACTTCATCTACTTTGGAAACAGAAGGAGGAGGATAACAATGCACAGCCAGCTTGAAAAGAAGTGTGAGATTTTATCTTTAAACAAACCAAAACAACAAGAACAACAAAAAGGCTAGGGGTATGGCCCAAGCAAAAGAGCAATCACCTAGCAGTAATGAACCTTCCATATATGTTTGCATATAGATAGATGAGTCCTATAGAAAGGTTATTGACTTCTAGGGAAGAAGTCTTCTTGGACCCAAGGAAACAAACACAACTGATTCATTTTATGCATACAACTTAACTCATCAGTCCAGGAAAGTACCTGGATTCCATCCAGGTATGGTTAATATACTTTGAACACTGAGTCATTAAGTTTTGCTGTTAAACTAGTAGAATGAGTTAGGTTCAGATTCATTAAGAAAATGTCTATGTTAGTTGACTAATGAAAAAAAAACCTAGCTACTTAAACAGTACAGGGTTGATAGCTCTCATGTCTTGGAAATTTCCAGGAAGTTAACTAGTCTAGGAACAATGTTTGTCAGAGGTATCTTAATCAGGCAAAACCTATCTCCTCCATGTTGTATAGCACCCCCCATCCATTTCTGGCTCCCCGAATTGAATTCAGTTTAGCTGATCCCTAAATTTTCAGAAGAGATTGTCAATTTTATCATTTTCTTGTCTTTCACCTAAGAAGATGAACACTTTTCATTAATAATACATAATTGTAATATTTCATATCTTGTCTGCTAATTTACTTGAAAAATTGTCTAGCACAATTTTACACAAAAGTAGTGTTTTTAACACTTGATTCTGCAAAGAACACTTCAGAAAATGACTTGATTTTTTTATTCCTCTCAGAACTCCTAACTTCACTAGGTATTATTAAGTACAATAAATCAAAAGAATTTAACATCCTCAGATTGTATTATCTTAGTGACTTGAAGAAAATCTTACACAGGGTTAACATATAATGTGACATGAGAACAGTACTTTCAGTTCTCACAACTGCCTTGAAGGAATTTACTGGAAAGTTTAAATTAATTCATTTAATTACATCTATCCCTTGTTTTGGAAAGGTTCAAATGGTTGCATCAATTACAAAATATCGCAAGATAAAATTTAAAATCAGTGGATCTGGGGGCTAGGAGTGTAACTCAGTGACAGAGCACCTGTATAATATGCACAAAAACCCAGGTTCAACCTCCAGCACTTAAAAACTAAGGTAAAAACCTAAGGTTCCTTTGAAGGAAATATACCAAAAGGTAAAGGACAGATTGATGACTCTAGAAACATGACTGAATTATTTTATTTTAGGTATGCATCCAAGTTGGTGAGAAGTTAGCAAAAGATTTGGCTCTGCATCTTTCCAACAGCTCATAGTAAAAAGGAAACATTTTCAGTTACCTAGTTCCCTGGATAAAATATCAACAAACTATTAGTCTAACACACACACACACACACACACACACACACACACAACTATTTCTGGCATTAAAGTGAGAGAAATTTCTAATATAGATCCTCAAAAAGAAATACATAGAAAAATGGAATAAGGAATATCATCAAAAAATTCCTAATAATAAATATGCCAGCACATTATACAGGATCAATTCTATGATGATCATTATTATGATCCAATTTCCAATGTGAAATTCAATCAAAGAAGAGTTAAATGCATAAGATGTTGACTGTAGCATTTTTACATAATTACCAAATTGTAATAG
This sequence comes from Dipodomys ordii, assembly GCF_000151885.1. Taxonomy (NCBI): domain Eukaryota; kingdom Metazoa; phylum Chordata; class Mammalia; order Rodentia; family Heteromyidae; genus Dipodomys; species Dipodomys ordii. The sequence continues at coordinate 2,433,388 of NW_012267373.1, read as the reverse complement.
TAAGTCTGAAAAGTAAGACTAAATTGTAAAATCTATATAATTCTACAGATTAGCTAGCAAAAAGAAGTGTATACATATATATGCATGTATACACATCACATATATACACATATATATTATATTAAGTGAAAAATAGGCGGTTATAAGATTGAGAATGCAATTTCGAAGATGAAGATACATCTGGCAACTCGCATATCTTGGATTGCTAAAGAACCTAGATCATATTCCTTATGGAAACCATAACTGCATATGGGCAAATATGATTAATTTTGTCAACATGAGGACAGATCTCCAACTGACAGATTTTTGAGTATTTTATTTGTGTTCAAAGGCAACTCTTTCAAAGCTACATAGCTTTTAAAATAGAAGAATACACATAATGCCTCTGGAGTTTTTTTAGGAAAGCAATATAAAAATTAACCACCTAAAGACAAGCTCAATCAAAATATAGTCTACTATGATACTGATACTGTTTATGTAAAAAAAGGCATGAAACTTATTTCTCTTAAATTCAGAGTTTAAAATCACAATTCATTTTTGTTTCCATAAGTCAGCAAGAGGTAGTGTATTTCTCTTTTGCTTTATCTGCCAGAAAAGCCCAGGATAAACTGACTTCTAAACCTAGATACTTATCTCCCATTAGAGGCTAAACAAGATCTTGTCTATTGATTTTGTCTTTTTTATGTTTTAATGTTTTATACTGTGCTTGAGCATTTTAAGCCAACTTAAAATATTTTGTAGATGAGGAAAATCTTACCCCAATTGAATGATAAATATTCAAATGCAGGGTACGCCTATTAAATATAAGAACCAAATTCTAAAGAAATGAACCAAACTGCCTGATAGGGGAAGAAGCTGTTTCTCTAGGATTTCTGCTCATGAAAGTTTCGAGATTCTTTCAGAGTCTGTTAATAAAAAGACAAGGAAAAAAGAGAATATGAACTATGCACTACAAGAAAATCTCAAGATTTGCTTTAGGTTTTTTTGTTTTTGTTTTTCCATGATGAAAAAAATGAAGCCCAGTCTTAGATTCCAGCACTGCAAGCAATTTAGATTACTCCAGACCTCTAAACGCAGTAGTAGCAGATGTAGAAGTAAATAGAGCATCTCTCTTGCTTCTTAATATTTCACTGCATGTCTACTTAGATGACTGCATTCATTCCACAATTATTGCAACTATTTATTTTCAATCTACTTCTACGGGACTTTGAGCCCTTTGATTGTGGGGACCATATCTTAAGAAAACCTAAGAGCACCCAGTAAGCATTAAATAAATGAATACCACAGCGACGGATGGATAGATGGATGGATTCAAAGTCATTAAAGGGAAGCTTCTCCTTAAGACTATACATATAATAGAGACATAGAAAACGCTGCTCATTATAATTACATAAAATAGGAGTATAATTTTGCTTTTTTCTTCTTTTATGCTTTTGCCTCCTCTGTATTTTACTTTTCACAAAATTGTTTAAGAAACACCTGCAGGTGGTTATAAGTTAGTTCTGTAGAGAAAAAGGTATTGAAAGAAAGTCCCTGCCCTGCTGAAACAAAGAGCAATATAAGTTTTCATCTCTGGTGTGCATAGGCTTTTAAGACAACGATTTGGTTCCCATGCCAAAATTTCCCATAGACTAATGCAAAGCACATTTCTAAAATGCATTAGAAGTGACTTCATGTTTAATGAAATCCTGATAGTTATAAATCAGCAAATATGCACGTCATTTTAAATATTCAGTTTAAGATTGGAGCTACTATCTTATTAAGTTGTATTATAGTTACTTCATTCATTTTTTTATTCTATGAACACATATTTCATAGTAATCACCACCTAGAAAATAAATGTGTAAAATCGTGACGTAACTTTAAACCCTAGTCAATCCTACCAATTGGCTGTGTTTTCATTTATAGCTCAAGTTCCTAGACATTTTAAATCATATTTTTGTCAAGTAAAATCAGACATTTCCTCTTGCAAATTAACATACTGATCATGAAAACTGCATGTTGTTTTCTGGCATGCCACAAGAGGGAGCATATGTTTGACTGAACCCCTCAGGTGGCCTTATTACAAGAATGGGAAGCAGAAGCTGGCCAGTTTGGATTTTTAACTAAGGATCCTAGGCCACATATATAAAATAAAGGGGGAACTGGCTCTCAGTTTAATAGACAAAACTCCTTGATTGCCTTTCAATCAAGACTCAGCACCATGGCTTTCCAAAACTCTTTGCCTCTCCATTTCTCAAAACTTTTTTTTCTCTTTTTTTTCTACTGTGAGAACATAAGTTTGTTATCTAAACAAAAAACTAGATACAAGGATCAGTTCTAGAACTATGAAAATGTCATCCATAATGAATTAATCATGAGCACGTGTATAGCACCTACAATGCAATACCTTTGTTAGCTATTCAGGCACACTGGTGGCAAAATGTGAGTGAACAATTCACAGGTACATATTTTATTTTAAAGAGTTAAAAAGTACATCACAGAATCCAGGTAGCTCATGCCTATAATCCTAGCTACTTAGGAAGCTGAGATCTAAGGAAGATAGTTCAAAGCCAAGCCAGACAGGAAAGTCCATGAGACTCTTATATCCAATGTAAGCACCAAAAAAAAAGCTAGAAATGGAGCTGTGGCTCAAGTAGTAGAGTGCTAACCTTGAGCACAAAAGCCAAGGACAGTGACCAAGCTAAGCACCAGGACTGGCACATACAAATGAAAGTATATTGCAGAGTTTCCCTGATTTGAGGAAGTTCTTAGTACCAGACATTATCTGTACAAAAATATTTTCCATAGATTTTCATTAATTATTAGCTAGAGTATTGATTTTTGTTTTGTCTCTCTTATAATGCTATCCCCTATTAATCTCTTACAGAAAATCATGTGTTCTCTTTTCTGGGTTTCTTAAAGCACTGTGCAGATAACTTGATTATGACACTTAGTCTGATGTAACCTATTTATTTGTTTACCCAATGATTCTTCAAAATAAACATAAATGAAACTTCTATGATGGATCAGTAAATGAATGAGCTGCTGAGTAAAGTAAATGATTAAAAATTAGCTCAGAACAAACGTCCCAATACTTTTAAAAATTATTTTTCTATGCATTACTTTTCATCCCTGTGACAAAGTCCTGGTGATAAAAACAGAAGGTGGAAAATTTTTATTTTGGCTCAATTTTTCAGAGTATTCTCTTCATAATCAGCTGGCTCCACTGCGTTCAGGCTTATGGTGAGACAGAACATACTGATGGAAGGGTGTGGTGGAGGAAAGCTGCTCACTTTATGGCAGCCAGAAGCAGAGAGAACAAGAAGGGCCTGGAGACAAAATGCAACTTTCAAAGTCAGGCCTCCAGCTCCCAACTGCCTAATAGCCCACTCAGCTACAAAGTCAAGGAACTAGTGAAGTTAGTGCCCCTAGGACCTAATCTCCTTCACAAAGTCCATAATCTGGCAATCAACCCTTTAATACAAGTCACTGGAGCTGAAGAAAAGCACTTCATAGCCAAACCAAATTATATGAAAAGGAGAAGCAAGGGAAAAAGTCAGGAGGACCTTTTTTAAACTATACAACCTCTGTAAGCAAATATTTTATTAAAAAAGGAAAAGGAAATTATCTGCATGCCAGACACTATGTTAAGAAAGTAAAATCAAAACTTTTTTTAAAAAGACAAGAAGTATAAGGCTTAACCATGCAATAGCTGGTGTGAATCTCTCAGGAAGTACAGTATGATTTAAGGTTATGTGAAAGATCCAAGCTGGAAATGAATTTTGGTAAAACTATCAAAGATTGAAATGGCATAGTAAATAGGGAATTAATGTCATTTGTAAAGCAGAGCTATTGAAGGCTTTTGACTCTTCATGATAAAAGAAAAAAATGATGACCAAATTCAATGTATAATTCTCCTATTGAACATAATACAAATAAAGGGCTAGAAGTTTGGAAAGATTTGATTATATTTTCGCTAATGGATTATATAATTGTATCCTATCACACAGCAGAGTATATATTACTTCAGAGAGTAATCATATCACATACATACTAATAGTAAAATTTTAGGGTTTAAATAGCATGAAATCTGCAAATACACACACACACACACACACACACACACACTTATGAATGTTGGAAAGTAAATGTCAGAAACTGTTAAAAGTTTGGTACAATTATATAACTTATCAACCTTATAAGTAAAGTTAAGCCAAAAAAGTATGCCTTCAAACTTTATCAGAGAGAAAAAAAAAGAAAAAAATCTTTATTGGCTATATAAATTCATGGCGTTTAATGGTATGAAGGAGAATTTTAAAGCCAACTCAATTTTCATTCTTCTGAAATTACTTTTTACCTGAATCTCATAGACTTCTTTAAAATATATACTTGATATTGAAGTACACTGGAAAAACACCTGAGGGATAGATATTTTTAATATATTTTGCTTGGGAAACTATGCCCTTTCAATCTGAAAATATAAGTTTTATTTTTTTTAACTCAGGAATTTTTTCTTCTGCTACATCATTACTGTTACCTGCATTTAATTATGCTAGAAAATTTAAAGATAACTCTCCACTTTATACACCAGCCTTCCTTACTTTCATCCCTCTTTCTTCCCTCCAGAGCTCCTCAGGCATGTACGATCGCCAGCTGCTTTCCTCATGGGAGACCATTTTGTTCACAGTGATGACTGTTATGCCTTATTTCACAGCATTTTTGTACTTTCTTGTGCCCATAGTTTCTAATCAAATGTGTTCAAAATTGTTCTTCTGTTCCTTTTAGTGTATGTATTTTCCTCTCTATCTCCAGGTTATCATGTGTCATCTCATACAATTATTTTTTCCCAAGCAACTTTTTATATTAAAAAATTCTCAATAACCAAGAAGTTTAGATAATTTTGTGCTAAAGATTTTTAATTTATTTTCTTATCGGACTCAGATTTTAATATGCTTTGTCAAGTCAGGGTAGAGGGAATGTGATAGTGATTTTTCTTAGCATTACTACTGAACCCTCTTTATTTTTTTTTAAACAGTATCTTTCTTTAATGACCCTTCGGAAATGGAAGCTTCTGAGCTGGCTCCATCCTCACCTTTAGGCCTCAACCCTGGGACCGTTAGATGAAGTCCCTGCCTTAACCTGGAGGTAAGAGAGGGTCACCACTCCCCATGATGGTCCATTTTTAAAATCCTAGTCACTTATGAAATAAGGCTGGGGACAGGCAAAGGGATCTGGAAGACAGGGCCCAAGTCAGACCAGTCTGAAGATGCTGGAGTGATGAGACCCTTGAGCCAGCATGGCTGAGGGAAGTAATAGGAGACAGATCGACAGACAGACAGACAGACAGACAGACAGATTCCTTGAGGTCCTGTCTGGGTGGTCATGGATACTGACATTCTCTTAATTATGAATTTTCTAGTTACTCTGAGATTCATGTTTGCTAAACACCCCTTAAAGCCCCTTATCTGGAGCATCCCTGGGATCCCCCTGAGACCACATGAGAGATGGAAGGACTCTGGGAACATGCAAAGGAAGGAAGCAGAGATCCCACCCCACCCTGCTGCTCTAGAGGACCATGAATCAAGCTCCATCTGGGCCCCAAAGGTCCTTCACATCAATGATGAGGATCAATGCTGAAGTTGTTGGTTCTGCAGCTGCCATGGACCCAGATTAGGCCATGGCCATCCTCCATGTGGTGACCTCTGGCTTTCAGGAATCGGTCTCCTCCTCTATGAACTCACTGTCCACCTCAGAAGGTTGGATTGTAGTTCTAAGGGCAGAGGGCCCCAGGCCAGGCTGTCACCTGGGTTCTGGTTCAAGGTTAAGACATTCTGCAGAACCTGGATCAAGCTGCTAAGACTCAGGGCAGCTTGGTTGGCTCCTAGGGCCAAGTAGGTCACACAGAACCTTTCTGCTGGTCACACCACAGTGGGCGGCAGGAAAGAGAGCAGGTGCTTTCCTGGCTGCACCGAGTTCTCCAGGCTGGGTATACAGTGGTTAGGAGTCCTGTTGAGCCAAAAGAAGTCCAGCATTTGACTTCTAAGCAGGATTCCGGAGGGGGTGATATGGCCACTGCCAAAGGACCAGGTCATGGCCACAATAAAGTCATCAGGGACCATAATCAGTACCTTGGAAGCTGTGGGAGCCCCATCCAGCTCATAGATGGCCAGGAGCTGCCTGGGAGTCATTGATGTGGTCCTGGAGGTAGGCAGCTTCCATCTTGCTGAGCACACTGTCCATGCACTCAGCGATGCTTTAGCTGAACAGCTGCCTCTCCCTGCATCTGAGCCCTTCCTGGAGACATTCCTGCCATTGGGTCTCCCAGCACTACCTGGCTCCTTGCAGGCCTGAGCTGGCTGAGGTACTGCAGGCCCTTGGTTCCTCTGGCCCTGCTACTTCCTACAGTGGTGGCAATGTCACCCTGGAGAGGACTTCAGCAACTACAGCACCCTTGTGGAGAAGCCTGTATGTGGCATGTCCAGAGGTCCCCTCGTTCTCAGTTCCCCACCCTGCATGCAGGTCCTGCTCTTATTAGTGCTCTCAATATCCTAGAGGACTCCAGTCTCCCCAGCCTGGTATTCAAGAGCAGGTGTTTCCTTCACCGGGTGAAGACCTTCACTCTGAAGGTCGCATTAGCCCCGCATAGTAGGTCGGAAGATCTTCAGTATGGTTCTGCCATTACTGAGCCCTCTTTTCTACAGAACACTGATGGTTTCATCAATGAATTTACATTTAGATCATAAATTAGAGGAGTGTGACATTGAGTATCCAGAATATGATTACCTTTTCTATTCATCCTCAAATAAAAAGGAACTTGGTATATAGAAAAAAATTGACATGCGCCTGTCTGTTTCCATTTGTTTCGTGGATATATGTTTCCCTCTGTTCACACAGCAGAGCTGCTACTGACTCTAAAATATTTTCCACTGTCTAGCAATCATACAGACTCTGCTATTCTCGAAGCAGGGCCAACCTTCTTCTTCTCTCCTGGGATGAAGACTGCCAAGGAGACACACAATTCACTACTTCCCAGTTGCTATGACTTGTGTCCTTCTGCCCAAATGAATCTACTGAAGTCTAATTATCAATATGATGGCATTTGGAGCTGGGACCTTTGGATAATAATTAGGTTTAGAGGAGGTCATGAGGTTGGAAACTCCATGTATGGTTGGATTCATGCCCTTCTAGAAAAAGAAACAGACCAGAGCCCTATGTCTCTACCAATGAGGGGATACAGCTCAGGGCAGCCATCTGTAAACCACCAAGATGAGGACCGTTATTGAAACACCAACCTGGTCAACATTGTGTTAGATCTTGGGATTCCCAGTCCTAACAGCTAGACGCTGATGGATAATAACTTAAACTAAAAGCACTCACCTTCCCCAGTGACAACCATATCTTAGAAATGTCCTTGCTGCCTTGCTGCGAACCCCGCTGACTCATCTCCCCTCTCCTTCCTCTGAACAAACGCACCCAGCAATTGTGGAAGACAGCCTCTGACGAAGGTCTCGAAGGTCATGTCAGGCGCTGACACCCTGGCAGATATAGATGCTGTTGAAACCTTGAAACCCTCTACTCAACAAACGAGTGCTCTCCCACCCCACCTCCATCTCGCCCTGCTTCCAGCTGCCACTTCACTTGCTGACTCCACTTTTTCTGTCTAATATTTAGAGACCCTGGTTGTAAGGGTGTGTGCCATTTCCCCTTCAGCCAGATTTTCCTCCCAAATAAAACCTCTTGGTCTGTTAAGTTCACCTTTCCTGCTGTTTTTCTTTTCTAATATAAGCAACAAGTGGCTGTTGCCTACCTGTCCTCACACTGACCCAGACAGTATTGTTGAATGGTGAATGCATGTTGAACCTAAAGAACGTGTGAAGAAAACTCACCAGAGATCAGCACTCTTATTTCTTCTTTACTGAAAGCCTAGCTTTCACACACCAGTATGTAACACTATCATCACCAATGCACCTTTGACTTTTTAAAATTGTTATTGTAAAGGTGATGTACAGAGGACTTAAAGTTACATAAGTCAGGTGATTACACATTTCTTTCTGAATTACGTCCCCTCCACCTTCCTTTTCTCTCTTCCAGTTTTTCCCTCCCATCCCTACCCACCAGTTGTATAGTTCATTTCAATATTGTGTCTATCTAGTGAGTACCACTACTGCATTTGCCTGCCCTTTGTCCCTCCATTTCTGTGCAACCTTAACTGACATCCCATTTTCTGGGCTGGAAGCTGCTGTCCTGTTTGTTAGATAGAAAATGAAGGAAGCTTAAGGAATGCCAGGTCACTAAGTCACTTCCGCACAGGAAGGCAGAGGCCAACTGGCTTCCAGGTCTTACCTCCCTGGGCACACACTAAATTCAGGTCAAAGCATCTCCCATCATGCTTGATAAGGATCACAACCCTCATCGGATGCCAAGGTCAAGTTCTTTCTGGCCATTTTCAACATTTCCACAGAAGCTTGGAAAGTATCTATCCATATACTAACAGATCATTGATGAATAGATTTGGTTTACAGTGCTATTACAATTTTTGAATATCTTAGCTAGGTTCTTGAATAACTGAATAGAAAGTAGGTAACTCCTTTCTTACTTAATAACAAATTTATTTGTATAGGGTTACATACAAAGGGAAATAATATACATCACTTCTTTGTTATAATTTCCCTAAAATAGCTTAAAGTCTCAATACAAAAAAGTGTTATAAATAAACAAAACAAGGTAACTAAATAAGATTTTTGTGAATCAATATGAGAGGTTCACAGAGAATCAGAAACACACACACACACACACGTACATTCACATACACACACACACACACACACACACACACACAATCCCCATAAAGAATATTATGGCCTCTTGTCAAGCACCACAGGTTCATGTTTATAATCCTCAGAAAGCTGAGATCTGAGGCTCAAAGCTCGAAGCATAAATTGGAAAGTTTATGAGTCTCTTTAATAAACCACCAAAAGACAGAAAGTGAATTTGTGACTCACATGGTAGAGCACTAGCCTTAAGCAAAAAAAGCTCAGGGATAGTTACAAGGCCCTGAGTTCAAGCCCTAGGACTGGCACACAGATACGCACACACACACACACACACACACACACACAAGAATGTTATAATCTCTCATAAGGAATATTATGGATTTTCAGTAAAAGGTTTCTCCCTGAGCCAGTACCCAAGAGAAAAAATTATTTAGCTTCCACACCAGTGTATTTGCATGTACTGATACAAATGCAGATATATGTTCTACATAATAAAATGTTAATTTAACTTTATAGAGTATTTAAAATATCCCAATATAACGTACTAGCAGTAATGTTAAGAAAAGGCAGTATACACCATAACTCAAAAAAAGTCACATGCTATTATAGTCTATGATATTTGCAATTAAGCAGAACACATCTAAATTATGACTTTAATTAAAAGGCATTTTCTAAGATGGCACCAACATGTTTAAAATTTAATACATTTTATATGAGATACTATAGTCATTAACATAAAATTTCTTTTTTGCAGCCTGTGCACATTTTAACAAGCAACACATCTTTAACCAATATCAAAATGCTCCCAGAATCCATAGAAGTTTCATTAGATAATAAATTTTTAAAAATAATTTTTCCAGTCACTTAATACTCACTCCTAGTTGGGAAATACTTATATTCTTGGTTAATAGTAACAGAATTACTGACAAACTGCAGTAGCCACAGGGTCCACATTAATTTTAGAAGAATGAATGCGTGGCTCTGGAGACTGATAGTGAAAACACGGAGCCTTTAGTCTCTGAGCTAGTCAGATTTGAATTCGTCATCCTATCTGAAAAGTTTGGGGGCATTCATGGTAGCTGAGCAGTTGGTGTCCAGTAAGTTGGGTCTAGACACTTTGTCATGCACAGAGGTAGAGGGCCACACAAACAAGTGCTATCTGTTCCCAATCTGCCCTTTCTACAAAGAAGAGAGCAGATTTTCTACCTAGGGACCAAAAAAAAAAAAAAAACCCTGACTTGTCAAAGTGTGAAATTGTTTTTGTAAAGGAAGTCTGAAACACAACAGATAGGGGGATTATTTGTGATCATGATCTACACAACCCAGACTTAAGAAGCTTAAGGAAGTGACATGACCTTGCCTATCTTTCTTTGCTCTTATAAAATGAAGAGGTGAGCATAGAAGTGTCTACATGCTTTATAAAACTATTGGAAAACTTAAGGTAGGAAAAAGTATGCAACAAAACCCATAAAACTGTTTTTTTTCTGGCCAACAAGTTTATAATCTGGTTCATAGAGCACATGTTCACTCACAGTAAAAGAGTCACTCACAAATAAGTGAATCTTTGAACACATCTGTCTAATATGAAAGATGCATACAAGGTCAATGTGAAAGGGCAGGTACATATCTTCCCTAAGGAAATTGTTGTTCTCATTACTTTTAGTTGCTGTGAAAATCTATTTATACAGCATGCAGAAAGATCGACAAAGCTGTATCATTCTGAATCATCCATATCATTCAGGAAGTTGTTTCCTATTACTCTGGCCAATTCCAAATATCAAAGTTCCCCTTAATAAAGACATAATTATGCAGCTAAGAGATATCACATACATAAATCACGCAAATGACATTCTTTCAATAAAGAAAATTCTACCATTTGTGCAGTATTTCTAGCAATGACAGTCAATCATTTAGAAGGATTTTTAAAATTATTTGGTTTTAAAATTCTTGTGTATTCATATTAAAATTTAAAAATTTAAATTTAAGTGATGTTACTATAGGAGCTTATTTTCAAGAAAAGACTTTACAGAAACCTCAATTATAATTAAACTTTTGAATACTTCATGGGCTCTACATGGTTCATTATACAAAATGATAACCATGGAAAATTCTCTGATGGGAATCAGTAGACACAATCCTGAAATTTTGCTTTTGAGGGCTGTCCAATTATTCTCAATTAAACCAAGTTAAATGTTTTAAGCAGAAAGCCAGACACAAAGGCCTCATACTTGTAAGCCTGGCTACCCTAGAGAGCAGAAAAGTCTAGGAGACCATTACTTCCAGTTACCCAGTACAAAAAAAGGCATACTAGAGGGTTGGCTGAAGTGGTAGAGCACCAGCCCTGAGTAAAAAGCCAAGCAAGAACATGAAACCCTAAGTTCAAGCCTCAGCACCAGCATACACAGAGGCACACATGCACACACATACATACATACACACACACACAGCCTCAAAACCTACCTTAGGTTATTTCTGTGACCCCTCCTCTTCTGTAGTTCATGCTCTACTGTAGACCTCTTTGAGCTAAAGCTATCATTGCTGCTCAGTGACTCAGGCCAGACATCTGACAGCTTTTCTTCATTTCCTTTACTCCATTTCTGATCAATCACCGATTGATGTTTGTTGTATTGCGTAGATATTTCTCAACTTTATTTCCTCCTCTCCATTTCTCCTTACTATATCATAGATAAGACTAACATTTAAGACACAAAGGACTATCTAGGAGCTTTCTCCAGACTGCTTGCAAAGTACTCCATGGTGCAGACCCACCATGACCCCAACCTCGGCATGAGGGGCTGCCTCTGAACTCAGCTTCCTGTAGGTCCCTTGGTTGCCTCTATTGGGCAAAGGAAGCTTCAATTTCCCACCGCTTCTAGAACCTATGGATTCTAAAGTTTCTAAATAACCCTGAAAATGGTCAATAGTAAAATTAGCCTGCCTTAACACTAAAGCAGGCTTTTCATTCCAAATCCTAAGGCTTCTCCCAAATTTTCCAGATTAAAAAAGAAGAAGAAGAAGAATAGCTGAGCACAATGGTTCCCAGCTACAATCCCAGCTACTTGGAGACACAGATTGAGAGAACTGTGGTTCAAGGAAAGCTTGGGGAGTTGGGTGGGATATTAGACCCTTATATCAAGCAATAAACTGGGTATGGTAGATCATAGTGTAATCCCAGTGCATGAGAGATCTAAATGGGTGAATCACACTCCAGCTTGGCTTGGGCAAAAATGCAAGTCTTTATTTTTAAAAATAACTTAAACATGGCATGGCTCAAATGCAAGAGCACTGGGTAGCAAGCAGAAAGCCCTGAGTTTAAACTCCATTACCACCAAAAGAAAAAACATCTAAAATTACAGAGAAACCCTCCTGCTTTGGAAGATGGCCTGTGTGAAGCAGAGAATTCAATTCACATGCAGAACAATGAGATTGGGGTCTATTGCCTTTCTCTTCAGACTCGACTCACTTTGAACCTGTGATTTCAGACATAGTCAGAGATGCCAACTTGTGTTTTCTCCTCTCACTTCTCCCCAGGCTGATGTCTACAAATCTCTCATCTACCCTTCACATGAAAGATAACTGCCTAAAACAGAACGGACCAATCAATTCCTCCCCAAAACGTTGGAACAAGGTCCAAATTCCTCATTCTAGCTTCAGCTTCCTACACTAACTTTCTATTTATCCTGTCCATCCTACACACACACATACACACGCACACACACACACACACACACACACACACCTGAAACATCCTCCACTCTTGCCACCATTCCACACACACCAGATGTACTCCTAACATCGTAAACATGGGTTATCCAGAAACAACTATTCTCACATTGCCACCTTGTAACAAAAAAAGACACAACACACAAGTCCTTTCCTCCAGGAAGCCTTCTTTGGCACTCCCTTTAAGACTTGGCTCCTGGCCACTCTTTCTTCACAATAAGACAACTGTATTACAATCTTCCAGATTGAATTCAGAGATGGTTCCTTGCTGAGCTATACTACCCTTTATCTAGCAGAGGGTAGGCACATAGTAAGTATTCTGAATGTTTGTTGAAACCATAAACAACAACATCAGCAAGTAACATCAGCTCCTCACGCACTTGTCAGGGAGATTTTTTTTTCCACTTGTGATCTCCATTTCAGTCTATTACTATTGGCTCTTGAAAGGATTTCACTGAGGGAAAACTTGGAAGTCCCTATATTGCTCCATAGATTTTTATACATAGACTTGCCTAGAGCAAAATGACAATACACAATGGAAAAATCTTTTCTAAAACTCTCACCAGCTCAGTGATGACCCTCTACTGCACATCCTTAAAGGGTGCCTTAAACAGGAATAAAAATACTTCATAGGACACCAAACATCCGATTACCATTAATGGTTAACAGCAGTAATAATTTCCTTTTACATAATTGATTGATACCAGAAAATAGCCAAATCTGTTGAAATACAGTCAGAATTTTATTTTATTTTTTCATAAAAAAAGCAATTCACTCCCAATGACAAATAATAGTAAGGCCACTAAAACTGCCTGTCAGGCATTTAATGAAGACAGATTCTCTGGCTACCACATATAATATGTAATATCCAAAAGCGGCTGCTGTAATTCACAGCTAATTAGTGTCTTGTGGTTAGGAGAGGTGTCATGGCCCCAACTCTCTTTTCTGATCTGTTCAGACCTCACAAAAGCCTACAGGCATTCAAGGATCACAACAACCCAATTAGTACCTACCCCACCCTTGGGCTGCTGTGTCCGGGAGCTACCCCACCATCAATAAATCATGCTTTCTCATGAAGCTCTTCTCTGACAGCTGCAAGCCATTGCTGCCCAACGAATAAAGACAATATTTCTAAAGAAAATTCATGTGGGAAAGACAGAGATTGAAAAGGGATATTATTTGCTTTCCTTTAGCAACAGAGCAGTCAGCAAAATTGAAGGCCATCAATTCTGACTGATTAAGGAGACAACTGCACTGAGAAATAGATCTATGAGTGAGACATCTGAAGATCCTTAGTGATAATCAACAGTCAGCAATTGGTTTGTTTGTTTGTTTAATGTAGAGAAATTGAAGACCTTTTTCTTCCCATCTTTTCCCCCTAAATCCTTCCCTCTGGCTAATAAGAGAATTTCCCTTTCACTAGGACATAATAGGATGTATTTACTTTATCCTCCAGTGAATACACAGCAATCAGATAATTTGTTTGAAAGACTAAATTGTTTGACTTCACTGAAAAAGAATCTATAATGATATGCTGGTCTCTAAGCAAGGCCTACAAAGCTTCCTAAATCCATAAGCAAGCTCTAGAGTATTCTCCACACATTGCAGCCAATATCCTCCTAATTTTCTTCTAAGCCTGCAAAGCTGTTTTGTTCCAGCATATTCTTCCTAGACAGGGTTCTGAGCAGTCACTGTAGCCTGAGCATTATTCAAACATGAGTCAGGTAATTCTACATTTAGTTTGTTTTCCTGGAGGGAATATTATTCTTCCATATTTTAATGCTTCTCTGAAACATTTAATCCAGCTTTTGGCTAAATAACTACCACCAAATTTGATATATGAATATTGGGAAAGGCATACAAACAAACAGGAATGCAGTTAGACAAGAAATTCTCTTATAGCTCTTCTTATTAAGCACAGAGAATTCAAAAAGATTCAATATCTTCCTCTGAAAACAACATTTTCATGGAAATATTCAAATATATATCTACAAGGATGTTCACTGTATCATACATATTTTATAACAGCAAAATAACTCAAAACTGTTTTAAGTATTAAAGATGAAATAGGTCAAATAAAATGATGGTACAGGCATGCAATGGGAAACTATGTAGTCTCTCACAGCAAAATATAGAAATACCAAAGAGCATGAAAAAATATTTACAGGATAATACAAAACAGAAATTAAAATTATGAATGCTGGATCATATCACAAATACACAATTACATGCATGTGTGTTAATGTAGAAACTCACACGTTTATATTCTAAACACAGTCTAGACAGATGTATATAGTTCATGATCTACAAAATGTCCTCAATTTCTTTTCAGGTGTATGAGAGTGAGAATGCATGTGTGTGTGTGTGTGTGTGTGTGTGTGTGTGTGTGTAAATAAATAGAGGTCAAGTGCATGAGATATATATTTTTTAAGTGCATGAGAAAGATATTTTAATATTTAAAATTTCCTCAGAAATGATACTCTAGAGTATTCTTCTCTGAGCTGTTCTGTTTATCTGACATTTTATTTTATTCATGACTAGAAGTCATTATAACATCACCTGGCTTGGTACAGATGTGCACTATTGTGAGGATCCAATTTGAGTCGGGAAAGGCAACACCACCATGACGTGCCAGGCAGAGAGCATGAGGTACACAAAATAATGCAAGATAAGCATTTACTGCAAAGCAACAGGAATGAAGGAAAGTAAAACCTCTTCTCCTACAAGGCTTATATCTGCTAGAGAAGCAGAATACTTGCTTGAAGAGGGTGACCATGTAAGTGGCAGGCCTACACAGTATAAAGAGAGAACATTTCACACCTAGAGAATTTAATTTTTAAAAATACACTACAGAATTGCAATAGAACTAAAAACACAGATTTTAGCAAGGCTATACCTGTGCTGATAATCATGCTTATAATCCTAGCTACTTGAGAAGTGGAGATCTGGGAATTAAAAGTTTGTGTCTATGCACAGAAAGTTACCAAGATCCCTTTTCAACCCACAGCTGAGTACAGGGGTAAGTATCTGTCATCCCAAGCTACATAAGAGACTGAGATTGGGAGGTTCACAATTCTAGTTCAGCCTGGACTGAAAAGTTAATGACAGGCCTGGGAAGGGGCTCAGTGGTAGAGTGCTTGCCTTGTATGCATGAGGCCCTGAGTTCAGTTCCTCAGCACCACATAAGCAGAAAAATCCAGGAGTGGCACTGTGGCTCAAGTGGTAGAGTGCTAGCCTTGAGCTGAAAAGCTGAGGGACAGCACCCAGGCCCAGAGTTCAGGCCCCACGACTGGCAAAAAATAAATAAATAAATAAGTTTATGACATTCTATCCTCATGAAGGAGAGCTGGATGTGGGGTGGTGCTGTAATTTCAGAAATGAGGAAAGCCCCAAGTAGGTGAATTGTGGCTTAGACTTGCACCCAGGTTGGAAGGGATACCAAGCTCAAAAAGAACCAGAAAAGAACAGGGCAGGCTGGAGGTGTGGCTTAAGCAATAAACTACCAGGTTAGCAAGCACAAAATCCTGTATTCAAACCCCAGTGCCACCAAAAACAATGAATAAAAGCTAATTACTTAAGTAATTAATACAGAAAGAAAAGAAATAGGAGGAGAGAGCAAGAAGACCATGAGAAAACAATCAGCTCCCCAGACTGAGGGAAAGAAAACAGAACTCGACAAGACAAGAATCCCTAGATCCGTGTCTGTGACTTTGTACTTACATCACATCAAAATGGCTCACAGCCTCAATGGGAGCAGAAACCTTGAAACCAAGACAGTAAATGTAGGGAAAATACTAGAACTCATGCATATATGCAGAATAGAATTTCAGGGGTGCAAAAGATAAGAGGGAGAACTGACAAACTGGCCACATCAAGCTTCAAAGCTGCTGTACAGAAAAGATATAATTTCAACCTGCAAGGAAAGCCTACAGAATAGGAGATGATTTTGCCAGCTCTCCATCTGACAGAAGTCTAATAAACAGAATACACAAGGAGCTCAAAAACTAAAACCCCAGAGAATCAATCATCAAATTAATAAGTGGGCAAAGTTGTTGAACGGAAGTCCATGTTCAATAAACACATGAAGAAATGTTCAACATCCCTGACCATAAAAGAAATGCAAATCAAAACGACATTGAGATTCCATCTCATGCCAATAACAACTGTCAAGATCACAAACAGCAAAAATGCTGGCAAGGTTGCAGAAAGAAAGACACCTATTATACTGTTGTTGGGAATATAAACGAGTGCAACTACTATGGAAATAGTGCTTACTAAACACCACATTTAGCCAAAAGATGACACATCAGGACAAAACAAAGGCAACTGTTCATCACAGCATAGTTCACAATAGCCAAGTTATGGAAACAGCCCAGAGGCCCCACCACAGATGAATGGATTTTTAAATGTGCTATAAATAGACAATGGGATTTTTATGCAACCACCAGGAAGAAAGAAATTATATCATTTGCAGAGAAATAGATGGATCTGGAAAACATTATACTTAGTAAGTCAAACCCAGAAAGACAAAAAAATGTATGTTTTCTCCCATATGTGAACCTTAAATCCATACAATCACACATAGAGACATATGCCTACTTACACCATTCAGTTAGCTAATGTATAGTACAAAAATGAATGGATCTCCATAGAGTAACAGCTGGCAGACAGTTTAACAAAATGACTACCAGAAGCTGAAATAAATTGTAAAGGAGGGACAGTAGTGGGAGTGAGGGTGCATGAATGAAAAAGGGAAACAGGGAACAAGTACAGCAAGAATATGATAAAGGAAGTTTGGAATTGCGCCAGGCAGGAGTTGGGGAGTGGGGAGCAGGCTGGGAGAGAATGATAGAACTGATGATTTTGAATAGGAGGCACTGAACACTTAAATGGACAGAATAAATTGGAATCTGCTTGTACAGCATGTTGAAATTCAAGAGAAAAAGATTAAATTAAGAGATCAAGACCATAAACGCTCAAACCCATACTGGAATCTCACAAAACAATGCCCATACCTGAGAGGGAGAAATCTCCTGTCTGGCTTTCACTTTCTCTGATTAGGAAGGCACCTGTACGGTTTTCTGAATATAATAGTTGCTTTTCTGCATCTGTTCTTTTGATTGCTCCAAAGAACCACCTAAAAGAAAAATACATAAACCTTGATTAATCAATCAATGTTCTTTTCTTAAGGAGCAAGAAGCTTGGCAAGAAAGTATTCTAACATTCAGCAATACTCGATGCTCTTCAGTGAAATTACTATAGATCCAAATGGTAGCTTTTGACACTTGAGATCATTTTTCAGCATCAGGATGTCAGTAACCCAAATCAGAATTCATAAAAATAAATTACAAAGTGGGAATTGTCTAAAATCCATTCTACATTCCTTCTCATTTCTGCATTTGGTCTGTTGGCCTTGAAATGTAAGCCTGCACAATCCAGACTCTAAATTCCCCAGTCACAATCTGTCTACCAACACCTCAGCTAGCATGTTCAGAGCAAACATGCCAATTAAAGTATACATGTGCTTCATGTTAACATGGGAGTATGAAACTCCGCTTCTTCAGACAGTAATTCCCTTCTTTCCCCACCTCCATTCCTCCCGAGACAACTATAATATATGATTCTGCATTTTAAGAGACATTTATTAAAATAAATGAAACACTGAGCAGTGGAGAGATTGTGTGCAGGCTAATTTCTGCCTTAGGACATATCTTCTTGGTGCTTTACTCTTTATCTTGTCTTTACCTTCATCCTTCCAGAAATATGTGTCAGATACTGAACAGGCAAATTCATGAATGTGATCAACTGAACAAAAAAATGATAGATCTTTAATATCAGAGCCAGTATAAAAGTGGACTAGGTTGGTGGGACCAGTCTAATCTAATAACAGGAAGCTGAGCTATCATTTTTTTCAAAAATGGCCCCCCCTTGCTATGGTGCCATACAGACGATCGTTACTTTTAAAGATTTCAGGTAAAACACAGGTTTTTTTCAGGTGTCTTCTTTACAAGTGGTAACACCCCAAAGGAGGAAATATAGGCTTGTGGAAGGAAATATTAGGAGAGGAGAAGAAATGCTAGCCATCAAATATTTACACAACCCATTGTCCTTTGACAACTTTCATGTCATAACACTAGAGAATAACTGTAGTAAAGCAATGAGTGAAATCCTTCAGCCATTTGACTTTCTTTGTCAATACAAAAGAATTTATAGTCAATCATAAGTCCAGATAAATAATATGGAACTTTTTTTATTGTGAAAATACCATACAGAGGAGTTACAATTACATGGGCAAGATATTGAGTACATTTCTTATCAAGCATTGTTGCCTCCTCCTTTGTTTCCCCTTCCTATCCCTTCCCATCTTCCCCACCCCACCCCACCACCTGCTCCCTCATCTCCCACCACATGGCCAAAGTTGTAAAGTTCGTTTTTCAACATAACAACTTGTATATCTCGTTGTTGCAATGGGTCCACCTGTATCCCTATTTAAACAAGTTGTTTTTTCCCTTCCCCTCCACAAATTATACCAACATCAAATACAGTGAAAGCAGGGGTTATATTGTGGGGGAGGGACATACAAAGCAACAAAGAAATTATCTTATATTTTAGAAACAATCACATGGAAAAAAAACATTTGAACACTTATCTTGGGGTTGATTTTGCCTAACATCAACTTATCTGACTTTTTCTGCTTGACTCAGACATATACTAGTTATTACAAATAAGGGAAACCATGGGGCCTATGTTTCTTTGGACCTGGCTCACTTCACTTAATATAATTTTTTCCAAGTCTTTCCATTTAATATGGAACATTTTTAATACCATAAAACCTTCCAAGATGTCCTGAAAATTTACTCTGGACATAGTTATATCATGGCCAAAAGTGATATGCAGAAGTTTTATGTGGCTCATAATTGTTAATGCAAGAGATGCTTGGAAGTTCCTATCTAGTAAGCTACACTGGGGACATACACAGGATTTTTGGTGACCTAGATTGTTCTTAGGCAAAGAAAAACCTATCCTAAGAATTATAAGGTAAATAGTGCCAAGGTAGCTCAATGTAGACATCCTGCCTTATACATTTGAGGCCTGAATAAGCAAATGGAAAAGTAAAATTGCTATAAAATGTGTGTCCAATTTTTACTCTTGAAAATTAGCTTGAAATTTATTGTGATGTCTGCTTCCACATATTTATTTATAACTCCATGTGACACCGAGGCATGTATTGGATACCATCAAGGCCCTGTATTTTTTTAAGTTTGATTTAAATAAAATTTTAAAAAATTCAAATCTTCTTGACAATTGATGAGTGCTAGAGAATTACACTAATAGTAATGCACCTAGAAGGAAGTGAAAGGAAAAGAACTGAAAAGGGACATGATAATATAAATATGAATGTCTATACTTATTAAGACTTATCTCTACTAATGATCAAGTAACACCCATATTAACTCTTATCATGTTGGAACAGCAACTACTCAAAAAATCTCAGCCATTTAAGACAATAAAGAATTGCTTTTTTTTGGCCGAATGTCTATTAAAGGTCATCTGGAATTCTGCTCTGGAACTTTACTCTCAGATTTTCTATCTCCATGTGTCCATGAATCTGAACCAAGACTGGAAAGTATGGTTAATCAATCATAGGCTGCTTGCTAGACCTTCAGTTTGAAGCCTCTACTCATGAGGTAAGTCATACAAAGACAGCAGAAATACAGTCCCACCATTCCCCCAGGAGGCAGAGAACTAGGAACAATTGGGGCACTGAACTAGTTGCAGTGATTCAATCTATAGACGATGATTGGCCCAACTAAAATCACATAAGGCATGGAACATTCCAGTTGGCATGGAAATATCCATAGGAAAATAGAAATACATCTTTCCTATGCCTGCAGAAATAAAAGAACACAAGAGCATAATTTAAAAAATATCTCAAATTGACCCAAACATAAACTATGGGTAAAAGGATGCAATCATGAACAAATGGGGCAAATGTCATCAATAATCCTTATGAAAAAAAATATATACATTGTCTACAGTATATATGATAATTTCAAATAATTTGCCTTTGGACTAGTACAAAGATACATAATAATATTTATTGTATCACCATTTAAACTTCTGTATTATAAGATTACCATATAAAGACATTAAAAGATAAGTCTCAAAACTTGAAAAAATACATGCAAGGTAGATATATAAAAATAGAACTGTTATTCAGATTACATTAAAATCTATGTTCAATAAAAGTCAAAACAGTGGAAAAATTGGCAAAAGATATAAGTGGACAGTTTGGAGAAATAGATAACAGCCTCTGTGCTAGAAATTAGGTATTATACTGAAAACTACAATCAAATTCAATTTTACACTTTATCTCACGTATTGGGAAAATGCATATTGGGAAAATATGAAACATAACCTTTATACAACACTAGTGACATTATAGTTTGGTACCACAAATTTAGAAAGCAATTTAGCACTATTCAGTAAAGCTGAATATTTGCATACTACTCGATTTTGTTTCCTAAGTATAACATTCACTAAAGAATTAATTCTAGCACTGACAAATTAGAAACAAAGACTGGTGTAGCTTAGTTGTAGAGGTCATGCCTAGCATGCACAAGGCCTTGGGTTTGATCCTCAGCAAGAACCACCAAAAAATAAAACAAAAGGGCTTGGAAGGTGGCTCAGTGGTAGAGCGCTTGCCTTGCATGCATGAGGCCCTGGGTTCAATTCCTCAGCACCATATAAGCAAAAAGAAAAAAGCTGGAAGTGGCGCTGTGGCTCAAGTGGTAGAGCACTAGCCTTGAGCTGAAGAGCTGAGGGACAGCGTACAGGCCCAGAGTTCAGGCCCCACGACCAGACCCAAACATAAATAAATAAATAAATAAAATAAAAATAAAACCATAAGAGAGAAGAAATGAACTGTTATGTATATTAAATGTAATATTGCAGGTTGTTTACAAGAAATAAATTGTTCATATGCCAAAAGATATATACATGACAGGCTTTGGGTCACACCTGTAATACCAGCACTTGAGAGGCTGAACCAGCACTTGAGAGGCTGAGATAGGAAGATTGCAAGTTGAAAACCAGCCTAGCCCACACAGCAAGTTCTAGACCAGCTGAGGCCATGTCTCAATAAAAACAAAGCAAGGGCTGGGAATGTGGCTTAGTGGTAGAGTGCTTGCCTAGCTTCCATGAAGCCTTGGGTTCAATTCCTCAGTACCACATAAATAGAAAAATCCAGAAGTGGCGCTGTGGCTCAAGTGGTAGAATGCTAGCCTTGAGCAAAAGAAGCTCAGGGACAGTGCCCAGGCCCTGAGTTCAAGCCCCAGGACTGGCGGGGGGAGGGGGGAAGATGTATGCCATTGTAATGTCATTTGTATAAAGCTTAAGCAAATATATTTTTAAAATTGTAGCATGTTTTGTCTGGGGAGGATTGGAAGATGAACAAGAGGGGGACAACTAGAGAGACAAATAGTGGGCATATACAGTCCTAATATTAAATGCACATGTTCACGTATGTGCATTCACAAATGGAACGAGGTAACTTGAGGGAATGGGTGGGTTTGAGATAGGTGGGAGGAATGATGGAAGGGGTGACAGTGATCAAGATGCATTGTATTCCTAAATTGACATGTTGAACTGAAACTCCTTTGCACAACTGCACAAAGATCATTGAAACAGCTAGATATATAGTATAGATATATGCATGCCTAGTGAGAGTAATAGTTAAAATATCAAATATTTCCTTTTAATTCCAATTCCAAAACTGGTAAATTTTCTTCACACATATATTTCAAGCTACGAAGCAATATACCTATCAGCTCAATGCATTTTCCTGATTCAAAAGGCCATGCATATGTGTCAGCATTAAAATGCTTGATACAAACATACATATGTAAACATTTACAAGAATTACACTTTATGAAGCAAGTCAAACTTTATAATTGTGATTTTATTTCCTATATTTCATTCTCAAGCATAAATCCTCTATTGCATCTTTTATGTAGATATATTTATAATATACTCAGATAATCAAGTCTCCTGATGACATATTTTTCTACCCACTATATTTAGAAGCAAGCCGTTTTTGTAAATTAAACGATAAAGAGGGAAGCTCTATAATAATTGTTCAAAAGCCATTTGGGACTTAATGGATGGGACCATTGCTTTACAAGACAAATCACACCAGAATTGAGTCCATACTAATGATGGAATGGATATGAATATTTGACTAGATGCAGCAACTCATTCAATGCCTGAAATTTTGCTTGGCTTAGCTCCCAACAGGAAGGGAAGAATGTAAAATAAAAAATTCTTGTCTACATTTAGTGTCATAATAATGCCACCATTCATACTCAAAGATGATGCACTTGCTATAGATGGAATCTTCAGAGCACATGATAGAGAGAGACAGCTTGCTCCACTCTTCACATGTGTGAAACATTTCCTTATTTTGAGGCCTGTTCTCTCCCAGCTGGTCCTAGGCTGAAAGAATGCAAACTCCAGGCCTGGTTCTTGACCACAGCCATTTTCAACTATCTCTGGAAGCTGATGATCTTCTAGGCAGTAAACAGTGAGTGCCAAGAAGGAATTTAGAGGAAAATCCCACGCATCAGTCTTCCTTAATGTGGGGTCAATATTGCATGAAAACTTATTGGAAATGGAAAAATCTCAGAACACACTCCAGACCTACTGACATAGAAACTCTGGAGTTATAGTTCAGCAACCCATGTTTTAATATAACCCCCAAGTGATTCTCACCTATATATGAGAAATATTGATGTGCAGAGATAGCAAAAAGAAGCATAGTAATGTATACAAGGCCACTGAGAGTAAATTAGAGTTTGGCACTCACATGTGATGATACCACATACATTCACATACATATACACTTTATTGATATTTAATCAAGATAATTTGTATTACTATAGAATACCATGTCACCAAAAAGATATTGGCCTCCTCAAAGGAGGACCTATTAAGGGAATAAGAAATGCTCCCGTAGTGTACACCTTGGAAGGAAGAGGACAGCGAGGGGAAAACACTAGGAGAAAACGAGGGAAGAGGTAACACTTCTCAAAAAGAAATGTACTCATTATCTGACTTATGTTACTACAGCCCCTTCACTATATCACCTTTACAATAAAAAAGAAATTAAAAGAAAGGCTCCCATGAGATGAAAACAGAAGACAAAATAAATGCTTATTTGAGATAAAAGTAGTAAGAGACTAAAGCATAAAATTTATTTTGTAAGCAATTAGTATGTGTCTAAATGTATATAACAATTATCAAAATTATTAATATAATTTTGTAACATATGTAATCAATACCAAATCAATATAATTTTATGATATATTAATATAATTCTATAATTATAAGCAATTATCAAATATCTAAATGTATATAATCAAGTCTGTAAATATATTTCATACTACCATAGGAATATCTACCCTAGCAAACCATATTTGGATGGATAAATTTCAGAACAATGGAAATACTGTACTTCTGTTTAAGAACCAACACACCAAAACTTATACTGCATACTTCTCAGAGAACAGCAAGGGACAATGAATGTGAGGACAGAGACTTTCACTGTTTACTCTGTATTTTTAATAATTTAGATATTTTCAATAAGATGTTGTAGACAACCTTAAGATTTACTGAAATATGAAACTTTAGAAGTCACTAAAGATTATGCTACAGGGCTGGGAAGATGGCTCAGTGGTAGAGCGCTTGCCTTGCATGCCTGAAGTCCTGGGTTCGATTCCTCAGCACCACATAAGCAAAAAGAAAAAAACCAGAAGTGGCGCTGTGGCTCAAGTGGTAGAGCGCTAGCCTTGAGCTGAAGAGCTGAGGGGCAGTGCCCAGGCCCAGAGTTCAGGCCCCACAACTGGACCCCCGGACCCAAAAAAAAAAAAAAAGATTATGCTACAAAAATCTACAGGTTGCAAAAGTTTGGACCACGAAGGTTGGCCATTAGAACATACAGATAATGGCAAAAGATCATGTGACATGTGAATAGGGATGAGCAATGGAACAATGCCTGGTTTCAAATCTGAATAGCTACAAAGGCAAAGAGGGCCCACAGTAAAAGCAATGACATCTTTCTGGGGAAGCTCTCCTTCACCTCTCAGGTCTCAATTTTCTCATTTGGAAGTGAGAACGCTGATACTTCCATCTTAGTCTCATTTTGACATTTTTTTTTTAAAAAAAGCCTATCTATAAAGAGCTTAATGTCTAGGTACATTCATACATCAAGGCTATTGAAGGAAGCAATTATAAATTTGTCTTAGACGTGTCAGGTTTGAAGTCAAAATGAAATACGTGACTATGTGAACACAATTTGTCGCTTTTTCTGTGTTTTTCTTGAATGTGACTGTTCTGTCCTGCTTACCATTATTGTCTAGGACACCAGGACACACGCTGCCACCAGGTGGCAGTATTTTTACTAATCAAGAAAAGATGAAATCTATACTAGAATTGATTAACTGGAGGCTCTGTATTTTACATGGGGGAGTGAGAAGAGTCAAAGTGAGGTTTAAGGAAGAAAAAAAAACAGGAGCTCTGCAGTACTGCAAAATATCAACATTTAAGTAATAATATGGATATGATATCAACCAAATGGTAACACTTTAGGGGAATCAACATTGGGAAAAATGTCTTACCTCCATTAAAAGTTCATAATTTCATCTAATCGAGTTTGTGATGCCATAATGAGTGGTGAAAAGGAGGTAAATAGGTCACTCATAATTCTAATCAGGCTGAGATAATTTCCTCCTACATTTTAAAAATAGAAACCCAGGCTGAAAAACTGCTGGCTAAGGTTTACAGAAGATAACCTATAATTTCTTTTTCTAGAATCTCCCTAAAAAATAAAGAGGCTAGTACTTAAAGTACTATAGACAGATTCCAGGAAGAAAACGAGTTAGGAAGAAGAGAAGGAAGAAAAGTCAGAAAGTAAAGTAAGTGGATAAACCTGGCAAAAGCACCCAGTGGGAAAGGAACGAGAAGATTCCCCGAAGGGAATTACACAAGGCACAGGCAGTGTCCTTACTGTTTTCATTATTACATGTTGTAGAATGAGTGAAGAAATCATCAGCCTCATCAATTCGGCTTAAGAGACTTCAGAGACACTGACATTCACAATCATAGTCCACAGGGCACACAGATGGTTGGTCACTAGTGGTTTCTAAAGGGCTTGGATTCAGAGTCCCCTTGAACTACAATGGTTTTGCATGACTCACTGGCATCTTTCTGTGCTTAGTCAACATTGCCAGGAAGGCCTCTGTGAAGTTCTACCTTTCCAGGTAATTGAGCCCCACCCCTTCTTCAAAGCTCCATATAGGCTCAGTGTGTCCTTGGCTTGCTGTAAGCTAGCCCTGCCACTAGTCCCCTTCCTGCTCCCCTCCCCCATCACAAGAAGAAAGAAAAGAATGCTTCCATAGATTTTGTTATTCATTTTTTTCTTTCCATTTTCCCCAACAAAACCTTTGTCCAACTCATTATCAGTAAGTGAGTCATAGCAATAAATTGCAACATATTGCTATATAGTCTTTTTTATATTTATGTTGTTGTTTTGGTCATGGGGCTTGAACGCAGGGCCTGGGCACTGTTCCTGAGCTTTTTTACTCAAGGCTAGCTAGCACGCTACCACCTTGAACCATAGCACCACTTGCTGTTTTCTGGTGGTTAACTGGAGATAAGAGACTCAGGAACTTCCCTTCCCTAGGCTGGCTTCAAATCCCAATCCTCAGATCTCAGCCTCCTGCATAACCAGGATTACAGGCATAAGCCACCAGCACCCAGCTAGGTTATATTTATTGATCATATACAAGAAGCACCGGTGTCACAAGTTTTAACCGTATTAATCTAAGCATCTCTCCTCTGTTCACATTACCATCAAAGGATTTATCTACAGAAAATATGACTTGGGTATCTTACCAAAACATACAAATATCTAGATTGTTTTTGTTATGGTTGTTGTTCTTTGTTGTGTTTTGATAGCCTATGCAATAAACCCCATTGGCCTGGAATTTCAGGTTGTATACAAGATGTAGATATTAGACATTCCTTCAATTTTATCTTTCCTAGGATTGCTCCAGCTAACTTCACTGGGCCATCATTAACTGTAGTAGCATTACTTAAACTTGCCTATTCCGAATTCTTAAAGTACTACAGGAACTGGTAGTAATCACCTGGTACTAATCACCTGGTAGAACATAAAGTATACAAAGCCAATGCTGAATTTTTATGCATATATTTTCTCTTTGGAGCTGTTACAGAAATACTTCTTGATGGAACCATTCATTCTTGGAACTTACATGTAGTCATTTTATATCATCTTTGAGCTTATTCTGAACCTTGGACTTTAGATTATGCCAGTGTTGCCATGTAATATTTGTGTGTGTATCTGTGTGTGTCTGTGTGTCTGTGAGTTTACCATATAATATAAAGTGCTTTCTCTGCTATGAGCAAGTTGTACCACAATTCTAATATTAATTGGCCTGAAACTACAGATTATAATATTATATCTCTCTCTTCTATAGAATAATTGCATATAATCATAAAGGTCAGAAATGAAACTGACTTTTCTGTCTTAAAAACACAAGCTTCCCAGAACGGCACACATGTAAACTATGCTGATAAACTGACAACATCACTCTGGGACAATTACAATGCAGGCCTTGTAGTCACACAAAAACCAGGAAGTCATTACTTGAGTCACTTGATAGTGTTTTTTGTTGCTGTCATTCACGTTTATAATCAACTTATAGAAGGGGAATTTTGAAGGAAGTATTCTGTGTTTTTGTCACTAAAGGAGATGACTCTTTTTATAAGAATCTGGTTATAATTTCAGCCTATTTCCCTGTGTCTAGTGATCAAAAATATGTGATTCCTTGCACACAAAAGTTTCACAAAGACTACAGCAAAGTTCAGACAGGTCTTTATACTCAAAGCATTGTTTTGATTCATAACCATGTTTGTAAAAGGAAATGGAGTCCAATATTGATTTCTCTTCTAAAGCAAGAGTGTTTTTATACATATGCAGACATGACACTGCCAATCTTC
The DNA here is from genome assembly GCF_000151885.1 of Dipodomys ordii. Classification (NCBI taxonomy): domain Eukaryota; kingdom Metazoa; phylum Chordata; class Mammalia; order Rodentia; family Heteromyidae; genus Dipodomys; species Dipodomys ordii. The sequence continues at coordinate 2,405,831 of NW_012267373.1, read as the reverse complement.
AAGCTAAAATATAAATGTAAATTATAACATTTCTTTACAATATATAAGATTGATCTCAGAAACAATATATATACACACATGTATATCACTCTTATTCCTATGAATAAGCTTTTCATTGGAAGTATATTTCTTAATAAACATGTGAGGGGTTCATTTCAGAAGCAGTAGTACTACTTACTTCATCTTGAGAAGAAAAACAAAAGGGATTTAATTTCAAAAAATTTAAATTTAAAAAAAATTTAATTCCCAGTGTCATCAATAATATTACCCACTTTATGTGAATCATTAAATGTTCTTAAAACACATTAAAATAATTTATTCTTTGGGAATTACCTTCAAAGAAAATATAAAACCAATTATTGAGTTTAGGAAACTAGTTGGTATGTGGACCCCATTTGGGATGAGTTAATAGATGTCATAGTTTCAATTTAGTGTCTTATTCTGTATTTCTTATCTCTAGGACTTTTTTACAAAGGAAAAACAAAAGGAGTATTTGACTTCTGATTTTCAGCCTAGAACTCATGATATTTTTTAACTCTTTGTGAGCTGTAGATGACTGAACATTATAAAGCACTTTATTATTAAATCTGATGTCCAGATTTTTTTACCTTAGCTTGGCTAATATCTATTATCATTTGTTTCCAATTAAGAAATAATTGGGAAAAAACCACCAATTTACTTATTTCCATCATAGTTGTTTATAGAAATGTAAAACACCAGAAACTACACGTATCTTCCAACAAGCTTCAGAGGAGGGAGACAGGATGTTACTTAACAAGAAGAATGATGTTATGATGTTTTATGGAAATAATTATATATAGTATAAAAATAGTATTTTTAATTACAATGGAAGGTTTGTGGTAGAATTTTTCTATAGTTATCTCTTGCTTTTGAGAAAAATAACATGCAGAGCAAAATCTGTACTGTCTTAATGATTATATAGATGTGGTGCCAAAACAAGTATGAAAGTATGATGTGTGTTCCTGTGTGTGTGTGTGTGTGTGTGTGTAACTGAAGCAATCATGGTACATGAAGAAATATATACCATTATCATGGATCTCTGAGGGTTAAAGTGAAGCAGGTATCTCCAGGCAGCCAATAAGTGAGGCAGTCCAAAGATAAAAACAGCATACAGTCAGTCCTTTATTCATTCATTTTTCTCTCCTTCTCCTTCTCCCTCATCTCCATCTTTCTCTTTAATAATTTGGTCCTGTGTGTTCAGGTACTAAGCATTACTGTAATCAATAACTAGCAATTATAACACTAACACTATAATAACTTCAGTTTGTTTATAATCCACATAAATGCCACTCCCTGGTTGAAAATGGTGGATGCTGAACATGACTACAAAGCTGCTTGTTCTCCTCAGAGGAGACTTAGAACCAGTGCCAGAAAATACACCTTTTGTTTTTGGTGTCCACAAGCTATTTGTCAGGAAACAAAGGGAAGGCTCAGCCGTCACTGGTAGATTTTTGTCAGAAACCTGAGCGTTCACCTCTTCCTTGTTTTTACATAGAACTAGAAGAAAAGGCAACCGCATAGATACTACTTGCCTCCCCTCTCAGACTGTTACAAGTAGGGGCCACTTCATCCAAGTGACCCCCTCCAGTTCCAGCCTCACGCACTCATCCATACCTGAAGAAGAACGTCTTCAAAGACTCAGTGCTCAAACTCCAGTTTCTAGACGATGTCCCAGGAAGAATGTGTACAAGACAAACACTACCAGAAAGCCTGAAGTAGTGGTCAGGATGCTACAGGTCATAAATGCAGTGGGGAATTTTGAGGAAGGTCAATCAGGGGCCACAGTTTTAAAGAGCACAGTCTTGTTTCAATTCTGAGTGGACTCACAATAACCTTTCCAAACCTTGTGACCTTTGGTTTACTTTGCTGCGTGCTGCCCCACACTGTGGCCTACTTCTTTATTTCCCACACATCCAAAACATTCTGCATGTGACACATATAGTATGCAGAGTTTTGGAAGAGCAAGTAAATACAATTCAGAGTTGAAAGCAAGTTCAAACGCCTATGAAAAGTCTTTGTTCATAGAAATAAATGACCTTTCCCACAAAGAGAGAATTTCCCCAAACTTGTTTTCCTTATATCTGGGTCCTCTGCCCCTTTGCTAAGGTTGCCCACCTCTTCCCCCTCCTTTTGATCTGTCTGAATTTTACAGTTCAATTGTCCCCATGCTTTGGTATGCACAGCAGTTTTGTTGTCGGTTTGGTTTTGTTGGTGGTGGTGTTTCTCTAAGGAAGCCTCACTCCCAACTAGATTCTGGTTCTCCCTTGTTATAGAAAAACACTCATTAAAATAATTCTGCTCAGTAAAGGCCCATATCTATTTCCGGTCTTGATTTATAGCAACATAAACAGCCAGAGCTTTGAAAATAGAATTGGTTCCAACACATCAAATCCTTGGGCCGGTATCCTTTCACACCACTCTCCATAGCAGAGTATAGCAATGAAATTACACATGCTTTTGCTGTCTTTACTAAGTATGTGCTGGGAGAAGGAAGGCAACATTTCTCTCACTTATATTTCTGTATTAAATAATATACTTTATTAAACTAAGTTCTTGAACTAAGTTAAAGTGCTCACTTTTACAAGGTATCTCATTGGATGACATTCTAAGGGTACACAATGTAAGTATTATCTGTAAATAGCATGCAAGCTATTGACATAGAAATGTAGTTTTGAAAAAACTGAAATCCAATCTCTCCTCCATGGCTGCCTTACTAATTACAAATTTTAATTAAGGAAGATTTCACCTCATCATTCTGTGATACACAGACTTTTGCAGATACTAAAACATCTTCAGGGCTAAATGAGGGAAAGGAATCAGTAAAATAATGTTGTAAACTCTAACCTGATCTTTATGATTCAGGAAAGAGATTTTTTTCAACTTTATAGGCTTATGATGACCTGCTGTTGAAATGAGAACACAGGACAGAAACACCCTGACACCTTAGATTTGTGAATTAACTAGGCAGAGATTTCTACCAAGGTGAATGGTGACAGCCTGATTCTACAAGAAAGCTTTATCCCAGTGACTCCTATTCATTTTTGGTGATGTTTCAGCTCACAGGTCTTTCAATAAGAGAACCTCCTTCTCTTGATCACCTGTGTTTCACCCCTGTGTTCCTTTTCCTCACACCCCTTTTTTAAATTTACTTTGTTTTGGGGACTTCTTTGATTCATTCCTATTTTCTCTTACTATCTTTGAAAGCTAAGGGGCTATACTGTTTAGCCTATGTATTAAAATTCACAAGCCTAGCACAACACTGGCATTAAATAATAGTCTGAATATACTTTAGAATGAATGCATGAATGAATGGGCAAATACTTCTTCTAGGATGTGAGTCTGAGAGATAAAGGTTATAGCTCAATAAACCAGACAGTAGGACAAGAATATAAAGAAAAGCATGTGAAGAGCTGTTACACGGAGCAAAAGAGCCACTCAGGTGGAACCAGTCTTAAGGTGACCTTGTAGTAAATAGATTCATATTTCGAATTCCAGATTGCTGAATTAGAAATATGAACCTATCCCCAAATCATAAGATAATCTATAGAATGTGTGTGAAATAGTAAACAGTTATGACTTAGTAAAAGCAACATTAAGTTCTAAAAATATTCCCGAAAAACAATAGAGAAGACTTTAGTGAAGTTGAACGCTGACTTTTCTCTGCTGTTTAGATATAGGCATTGTTGTAAAAGAGTCCAAATTGAAAGTATAAACCAAGAAGAGATCTAAATAAATACTAGAGTAAAACAACATGATGATATCATTTAAATATATGTTATGAAGCTTAAACTTTCCTAAAGTATCAATCATAAAAAATTTGATCAAGGGCTGGGAAGATGGCTCAGTGGTAGAGTGCTTGCCTTGCATGCCTGAGGTCCTGGGTTCGATTCCTCAGCACCACATAAGCAAAAAGAAAAAAGCCGGAAGTGGCGCTGTGGCTCAAGTGGTAGAGCGCTAGCCTTGAGCTGAAGAGCTGAGAGACAGCGGCCAGGTCCAGAGTTCAGGCCCCATGACTGGACCCAAAAAAAAAATTTGATCAAGCATTTCAAATTATCATTTATTCCCTCAATAAAAAATGATATTATAAAATCACTGTCACATGATGATTCCAAGAGAATTAAGTAAACAATGGAAGAAATATGTACACAGAAGTTCTTAATATTTTATTACTACTGTAGTGTTTGTCAGATTCTTTAAATACTTTGGGGTTAAAAAAATCTCTTACTTCAGTCTAGATAAAAGTTACCCTTTTTAAGATTGGTGTCCGTGTCTCAGACCTATAATCCCAGCAACTCAGGAGGATCACAGTTTAACACCAGCCCAGCAGGAAAGCCCATGAGATATTTAGCTCCAATTAACCACCAAAAAGCTGAAAGTAATCTGGGGCTCAAGTGGTAACACACTGGCTTTGAATACAAAAGCCCAGGGATAGCACTCTGACTTGCATTCAAGCTCTAGGATGGAAAAACTATGTTCTCTCTATAGATATAGATATGGATATGGATGTATAATGCTTCTTTTTCTATTTCTTATTTAAAGAAAGGAGAATAATTCATTTTAGTATAACCCTGTCATGCTGAAATCAATCCTTTCTAAAATTTAAAATAAATATATATAAAACATATATATCATTTGGTGAACTATTTGGCAATTTCTTATAAAATTAAATGTACATTAACTCAATGACACAACATTTCCACTCTTGTGGAACTAAGTTCGGGTTTGGCAAAATGAAAACATTATGCTCACAAATAGACTTGCATGATAGAAAATATTGGCAACATCTGTAGGTGTCAGTGACAGCATTTGAACTCCAGGCCTTGTTCTTGCTAAGCAGGTGCTCTTATCACTTAAACCACACCTGCAGCACCAACAACTCTACTGGTAATAGGCAAAAATATACAAGAACCCAATGCTGACCAAAAGGTAAGAGAAAAAAATTATGATATAGTCATACAGTGAACTCTATTACTCAGTGAAGTCTATTACTCAGCACTAAAACTCAACAGACTAATTATATATGTAGCAGTGTAGCTGAATATCAAAAGCCTTATGCTGTACTGAGGAAGCAAAGCAGAGGAAAGTAAATATACAATATTTACATAAAGTACCAAAATAGGCAAGGAATGGTGACAGAAATCACAATGTTTTCAATGAACATTTTCTATGTGTTAACTACTGTGTGTTTTTATGACTATACATATTTATCAAATTTCACTCAAATATAAGCTCAAGATTGATTTGAAAAAATGGGTTTTAAATATGTAAAACTACATTATGTGGTAGAAACATTTTATTTCCTTAAACTTGAAACCACCGGTTAGTTGTTCAAAAAGGGATTTAAAAGTCTGACCTCAAAAATCTCCTTTTTATGGTTTGTGCCTATGACCTCTTGAAAACCTAACACACACACACACACACACACACACACACACACACACACACCTGTCAACAAACAGATCCATAGGAATATACTTGCTCTGGCTTCTGTCTCTTTAAGGTTCTGTCCTCAGCACTGATGTGGCTATGAAAATATCTACTTCCTGGAAAGAGACTTAATTTCAAAAGGGCAGGTGCTTCAGGAGAGAAGGCCTTAAATCAAAGAACAAGAAAATTTTGGGCTTCATGTAAGGGAGAAATAGTAATAAATATCATCCCAGTAACATGTCAAGTAACACCACAATGTGCCTCAATTTCATCACTTATAAACATAGAAATATTCTTAATTTTCAGAGGTTAGAAGGGCTCAAGCCTAAATTCAAGAAAGTAACTAGTTTGCTATAACTTGTTATAAAAATGGATGCTTTTAATTAAGTGGGGAGGTTTAAGAAAACATGTATTAAGACTGATAACTAATAACATTTGTTTTCACTTTTATAGAAAAATTATTAAACCTAATCTTATAATTACATATGAAATCAACTCTCAATCATAATATTCTATTGAATTTTAATTTTAAAGGGAAACTTTCACAACTAATGCTCACATCACCAAGAATCTATGACTGGACCATAAATATCTTTTCAAGGAAGCAAGTTCTTTCTAAAAATATTAAGACCCACCCTTATAACTGTGACCTTTAAAAAGGTTAGACCTACTTGAAGACACACTCAGTACATATACTTTCAAATTTTTTACCTGTGACTAATCCTTGCATGTTATAATCCTCTGTTGATAAAATGAATAACCGAATGTCAGTTCTGTTACCCGGGGTGGCAAATAGTGTTAGGAGAACAGGCTGCCAGTCTCTATTCAGGCTTACAACCAAAGTTAGTTTCCTCCCTGTGAATTATGCTCCACATATTGCATTGGCCTTGATTTACCCACCTGCAAAAATTGGGGTAATAATCATACCTTTTTTGCAATGCAAAAAAATTCAGGGAACTGTTTAAAATTAAAAAGAGAAACAGAACTTTTAACTCTCATTTCCAGCCAAGGAGAGCCAGAAATGTTTCTCTCTCTTTCTATTTCTCCTTTAAAGAAAGGAGAATCTCCTCTCTAAAACTTAAAAAAGGGAGGAAACAGGAGATTATTAATGGAATATTACAGGTCTAAACTAGATTCAATAAAAAAAATTAAGACTTAGGAACTAAAGCAGTAATAATATTTATAGGTTAATATAACATGAACGAAGAACTTTGGGATTAAAAAAAACAAAGAAGCTGATATGCAAATATGCAAGAGTGGACAGAATACAGGTGATATGGGGAAACAGAAATATGGGGGTGTTCCCTTGAGCTGGGGCTCAAGGGAGATGCTGGCCAGTGTCCACGAGTCCTAAAACGCATCAAAATATTCTTTATGATATCTGTATCACCGACTGCACTCAATGGTCCATGTCATACTTCCCTTCTAGCACCCAATGTGTGTTGGGTCTTCAAGCGATTCTCCAGGCATTTCAACTGCATGCTCTACAATTGACCCCAACCAGTGCGGTCCCCACAGGTGAAAGAGTTTGTTTTCCAAGTGCCAGCTCAAAGTCTCATGGGTCATATCTCGGGGCTGCCCCATACTTCTGATCAGCCAGCTATAAACCAGGGCTTCTCAGAACATTTGAGAGAACATCTCATATTTATCAGTTTATTACAAAAGATATCAGTTTATAATGTGCAGTCATGACTGCACCTGCAGTGTTTAAATAGGTGCTCAATAAGCATTCCCACAATAAGTAAGGGAATCTTGACTTTAGATCTAAAATTCAGTTGAGAGGCAAATAATCAGTAAGAATTAAGAAGTGAGTTACGCAATATATTAGATGGCAAGAAGAAATTTTGAAAGATTCATGCACAGAGATGAGAGATGGCAGCATTTTTAAGTGGAATAGTCAGGAACTCGAATAGAGGTAGGACATCTGAATAAGAAATTGAAGGAAAGGATGAACACACTTCAAGGCGTCTAAGTGTCAGTCTTCTAGAAGACTGGTATGCAATTAAAGAAGAATTCTTTAAAAAGTAAAAAGGCATCCATTAGGAAGTGCCAGGATGGTTAGTGCCTGTCTATTAGTGCTTTGAAAGCAAGTTGATTGAGAGTTTGAGACCATCCTGGGCAAAGGTTGAAAGATCCTACACCAAAGGTAGAAAGATCCTACACCAAAAGAAAAGGACTGGAGGGTAGGACAAGTGGTAGAGTGCTCACCTGGCAAGCATGAAGCCTTGGGGGTCAATAACCAGCACTAACAAGATTAAAAGAAAACAAAAACAGTGGTTAGTTACCATCTCTAATACTAGAATTTTTCCTCATTTTTTTTTGGGGGGGGTCAGTCATGGGGTTTTAACTCATGGCCTAGGAACTGTCCCTGAGCTCTTTGTAGTCAGGGCTAGTACTCTACCACTTTGAGACACATCTCCACTTGCGGGTTTTGAGGAGTTAATTGGGGATGAGTCTCATAGGGACCGTTCTGCCCAGGCTAGCTTCAAATCATGATCGTCCGATCTCAGCCTCCTGATTAGCTAGGATTACAGGTGCGAGTCACCAGTGCCCAGCATTTTTCTCACGTTTTTGCTTCCTGAAACTCTTTGTAAGTTCCTTTTCACAATTGAATAAAATAATTGGATAGTAATAAAAAACTATGTCCATTTTTCATAAGTACTATACTAACATAACCAAAAATCTATAGAAGACAGCATTGCATCTCCCGGAACCATGCCTCCAATCAGTTCCACCCTGACATGGCCCCCTCTAAACCCTGCTGACTTGCACCACAGAACACTTTCCCAGGGAATATGTAGTAACTATGAAACGAGTGTGGCAGAAAAATCACTACATATTTGTGTGGTGGGTTTAATGAACGTGTTTAGTCACATAGCACTCAAAGACAAATCTTTAATAAACATGAGGTGCATTGATGAATGTGCACATTCCACTCAGCCGAGTTACTACAGTCCATGTTTAAACACTTTACATTGTTAATTAATGTTGGCTAATATTATAACTTCTGCTAATTACAACTCAAATGTCGAGTAACATCGCAGCAACCCCTTTCATTCATATTTCATGGCTGTGCTTCATTTCTTAGGGGAGGATAAAAACATCTTTCAGATAGAGAGTAATTTAATGTGGGACCACATAAAATAATGTTGACTCATTTTTCTATATTTAAAGCTATTTTACAAAAGTACATTCTGCATTGAAGGCAGGGTATGAATAATAAAGATGCAATCAATGATTGTGATACCTATTTACTAGATACCTATTTATTAATAACAAACTTCTGTTGTCAGAAATGCCAGCAGCTATTTTGTTCATATCTCATATTTTCCCATGTTCACTCAAAATCTGTAAGAAAGAAATGCAGCACTCTTAAAACTATGCAATAAAGCAAGCAGCCACTTACTTTGTAAGGATCCATTTGAAATATCAGACACAGCTAATTAGAAGTATAAGTGAGAATAAGTCTCTCTCACCATCAAATTTTGAACTTGGTTGTGTTTGACATTATTACTAGAATAAACAGAGAGAATATAAGGCATTTTCCTCTTAATATCAAAACTAAATATTCAGGAATAATTGGAGTCTACCACTGTAAAACAGTGGTCTCAGATTTGTGTGTGTGTGTGTGTGTGTGTGTGTGTGTGTGTGTGTGTGTGTGTGTGTGTGTGTGTGTGTGTACATGTCCTGGGGCTTGAACTCAGGTCCGTGTGCTGTATCTGAGCATCTTTTGCTCAGGGCTAACACTCTAGCATTTGAGTCACAACTCCATTTCTGGTTTTTTGAGTAGTTCATTGGAGACAAGAGTCTCAGGGGCTTTCCTGCCCGGGATGGCTTCAAACCATGATCCTCAGATCTCAGCCTCCTGAGTAGGTAGGATTATAGGCAAAAGCCACCAGCACCTCGCTTTTAAATTGTATTTGAATCCATTGCTCACACACTCTCTCTTTCTTATTGAGCAATAGAATTCACATTATAGACTCTAACCAAAAGTTCACAAAGTGAATTTTCAACTAAAACTCTAATGCCTTGTCCTTCTAAAAGGTTCCTATAGAAGAAGTGAAAATTTGAGAAATGAGGATTGAAGCCAGAGTTCGGTGGGATTAGGAGATAAGAGAAATGCAAGTCACTAACAAGCCTTCCAGGGGTTAAGTAAGTGAATGATATAGGTAGCTGCTGTACTTCATCAGAGTAACTCCCACTGGGAGTATAAATCGAGCATAGAGTCAGAGAATCCAATGAAAAGACTACTATACTGAACCAGATTGAAAGAACTGGTGAGAGAGGGATGATTGATTGATGGATGGATTGATTGATTGATTGATTGATTGATGCATTTTGAAGGAAGAGGCAAAATGGTGTGCTGTTTGGCTGGAAGTAAGGTAGGAAAGGAAAATGGGAGCAGAGTGATTCCCTGAATAAGCAGAGGTACCCAGCTGAGGAAGACTGTGGGGCAGATTCCTGGGAGGAAGGCAGCTCTTTTTTCTGGACACACTGGAACTGTCTGGAATTTAGAAATTTCCATTTTGATACGGTGACATCAAGTAGATCACTGAATATACGTGCCTTAAACAGGTAACTCAGAAACTAGGGCACATGGAGCACAAAGGTTAGAGTGTTGATACTCTGTCATTAGAGGAATGATAAAGAGTCAAATCTATATGAGTCAGCAGTATTAGAGAAATGGGTGTCCTGTGGACTGATTAAAGGAAGTATAAAAGGATGATATACTTATCAAGTGTATTAAGTAATGTTGGTAAGATAATAAAGAGTGGGAACTGGATAATGGGTTTTTCGATGTGAAGTTCCCTTAGTGACTTTTGTGAGGAGTAGCTTCCTGACATGCTTAAAGTGGAATAATTGCAGCAAGTTCAAAAAAGAATAAATTAGCAAAATTGAGATTGTGGGCAACTACAGATAAATGAACTAGACTATGGGGAACTAGGGCTGGGACATAGCTGGGTTTCATTCCCAACACGATCAAACAATGAATAAGGCTAAAAGAAACGGAGCAAATCAAACAGTTATAATGAAAGGACTTTACATAGATTTACAAAAACAAAAATCACCAAATATATCCACAAATATTTCGATTCAAATAAACAAACCATGAAAGATACACCACAGGATTTGGGGAAGTGCTACCCTGAAAGGATTATTTGATGATATTAATGTTATCAACAAGTGCTCATTATACTTCGTCATTTGATGTTTAAGAGCATTCTGTGTCTTCTAGAGATATGTACTAGAAAACTTACAGGAGGAATTGTATCTGTATATGTATATGCCAAATATTTACATTAGAATAGCTGGTGATGGCAGTAGAGGTGGGAAGAAGCAATAAAGATAAGGTCAATGTGTATTAATTTCTGAAGCTGAATAATTGTATATTGAGGGCAATATTATCTATACTGGTGTAAATGTTTAAATTTTTCCATAATAAAAATTTGTAGGAGAGAGAGGAAGGAAGAGAAATTAAGGAAATGAACCCTAAGATATGTATTCAAATGTTTTTTTTCATACGATTGTTTCTAACACATTTATAAGATAATTTCTTTGTTGCTATGTATGTCCTTCCCCCACAGTATAACCCCTGCTTTCACTGTAAAAAAAAAAAAATGAGGATGGGGATGGGTGGGAAAAAGGGAGAGTAGCAAGAACAAGAAACAAAGGAAAAAGAGGAGGCTGAATTTGCACAGGAGAGGAGCTCAGTATGCAACAGCCAGAGAGGAAGTAGAGCCAAGGATTGTTTTAAGAATTAAGAGTATTGATTTTGTTAACTGCTATAGAGCCATCCAAGAAGAAATTAGTTCAGAAATAAGTAATTTAATTCTTTACTAACCAGGATTCCAGTTAGAATGGCCAACTCAAGAGTAGTCAACAATTTTCAAAAGAAATCAATACCTATATACTGAATTTTGATTGAGCCAATGGAATGCTTAAGAATAGGGCACATTTTTAAAGTTGCTAATAACCTGACTCTTCAATTTCACAACTGTGACTCATTCCAATTCACCCATTTAAGGCATACTTTCAGATACCCCTCTAGCTAAAACACTGATTGAAATTTCTGTTTCAAAGTTGTAATCTGCTGCTCTATTTGACTAACAAAATATTATTGCACAAAGGGTAGAATATTAAATGCAACAAATATTTAAAATTAAAAAGGACACTAAGCAAAAGGAAAAGAATGTACATATCACCTGATGTGGAAGAAATAACTGTAATGTCAAAGCTCATAGAACTAATAAACTTTATAGACTACAATACAGACAATTTGCCCCATGAAGGTTAGAATGTGTTTATGACTTTAACTAAGTATCACTATCCCACAATACTGTGAAATTTATGTAATCACTTCATCACAATAAAAAATTGCAAAACAAAAACAAAAAGGACACAAGAAGAAAAAGAAAAAGAAAAAAAAGACACAAAAAATAGTTATATTTGAGTATGTCATGAAATCATTGGCCCCTTTATAGAATTATTGTTAAATGTTTCCTTCAATCCTCACTGTACTGATTTTTTTCCAATACTAGTGGCTGAGCTAACAGATACTGAGTTTCTGTGTTGGAACAACTACCATGAGTAAATAGTGAGCAGGTGAGTATCTATTTCCATGGTTTCTGTTTACAGTAGAGAACATTCACAGAGATTGTTCAACACTTGTAACTTCCTTTGTAATAGAAATTTAAGTACTGCCAACTCCTCCTTAATTTCTATCTGTCTTCTCTTTTATGTTGTCCTCATCCCACTGATTTTCTCTCTATCCCTCTGACTCTCTTTCCCAGACTCCAGTACCTATAAAGTCCCATCAAACATGATTTCACTTTAAATGTGAGTGATTTCAACCCAGCGCTGGTGGTTCATACCTATAATCCTAGCTTCTCAGGAGGCTAAGATCTGAGCACTGTGGTTTGAAGCCAGCCCAGTCAGGGAAGTCCATGAGACTCTTATCTCTAATTAACCACCAGAAAACCAGAAGTGGTGCTGTGGCTCAGAGTGGTAGAGCACTATCCTTGAGCAAAAATGCTCAGCAACAGTATCTGGGCTGTGAGTTCAAGTCCCATGACTGACACACAGAAAAGAAAAATGAAATAATAATAATAATAATAAAAACGTGATTTGATTTCAGTTTTCCATTCTAGGAAAAGCATCTGGACAGAAAGGGAATGGGTAGAAGGAGATCGCTCTGTTACTTTTAAAATAAGTTTCAGCAAGTACTTTGTTTCTGAAAATAGATCAGTAATTGGATTAATGACAAGGTTTTCTTGCTTGCTTGAACAAAGCCTTTTTCCATGACAAATCTCCCAGCAATGGGAATAGAGCAGTTATGCTCTATTCTCTCGGCAGAGGCAGAGCTTCATTAGATAAGGTAAGCAAGCTCCTGGAACTCAGTGAACCAATTACTTGACTTATTCTCAGAAAATATACTGACTCTGTTGGACCAAACTGATCCATTATATTTTATACTCCTATTTCTTTCAAAAGGCACAAAATAATGGTAAGCATAAGTCACTAAAGTATATCAAATGGAAAGCTAAAAATCATAGGTTTGAAATATAGGTTGGAATTATTATTCTCATTATAGCCATTGTACACAATAAAATCACTAAGTGTGTTCAATGATCTGACTGTATGTAGTGATGCAGTTAGAAATGGTAAAACAAAGTGCTTTTTGAAATTGCTTATCTTTCAAGGACTAAGAAGCAAACATTCCTGGGAGATTTTCTCCCTTTTCATTTGAGGAAAATTAACTTCTGTGAAGTTACTTTCAAAGTAAAAATAAACTGATAATATATCTTTGAGAGGGAAAAAATAGTATTTTGTCCATTAAAGAAGTGTGATTGCATTACAAGATAAGTATCAATCTACTAAACTATAAAGGAAAAATGAATAAAAACTAAAACATTGGAACTGTGCAAACAATGACATACACCTTCAATCCCTCTCCAACTGTGTATTCCTTTAACTTCTCAAAAAGCAATTTCCTGTTCTACTTGTGAACAGGCCAACAAAATAAAATCTGTTGTCATCATTACTATTGATATAATATTTCTTTGAGTATTAAATCAGTCGCTATGATATATATTGAGTTTGCCCAAATAGAAATGGACAGGCTCATCTGAATATGCCAGTGTTTCCTTTCTTTATTTCTCTGAATCTTTGGGCACCAACCAAATCTACTAAACCTAACTCTTTACAGAAGTCTTTTGGCTAATCATTTCAGTAAGACAGTCAATCTTTCACTAGCGAATGTAAAAGATCACTACCAAGTTGTTTTAACCCAATTTTCCCACCATATAAGTCAATTCATTTCTTTCAGGACCCTGAAATACTGACTTGATTTTGACTTCTATACACTAGTTTTGTGTATTTCTATGGGTTTTCTTTTCACTTTGTGAAAGATAACCAATACCCAAGTGGAAGTAAATAATTTGAATGATATAAAGAAAGTAGAATGAAGGTTTAAACCCCTTTCAATATCCTGGTATTTTCTTCACTCTGGGCTTAGCATGAGTTAAAAACAGCATGGGGTGAGTCTCCTTAGGATAGATGCTTACAAAACACAGATGCAAAAGCCTCAAGTATTTTTTCAAATACAGACAAAATAATATAAACAGAGAATCATGAACTTCCCTGAATGTCCACATTTGTCTCACTTATGTGACAGAATCCTTTTCTCCACTATCCTCAACCACAAACCAGATTGTGCTGCTCAACACTGCTGTACCTTAGTCCCTGCCTAGTTTGTCAAGCCCTCTCGCTGCATGCTCTTTCCTTAAAAACAACAGCAAACATTTACTTTTGCTTATACCCTTTCGGTTTTTTAATTTTTATTATAAAGGTGATGTTCAGAGGGGATACAGTTACATAAGTCAGGTAATGAGTACATTTCTTTATAAACAGTGTCACCTCTTCCCTTGTTTTCTCCCTGTTTTATTCCTTCCCAATCTCCCGCCCCCACAAGTTGTATAGCTCATTTTCAACACAGGTGCTTATATGCTTAATAAGCAAAATCATCTGTTTATTCTTATCTTGCTTTTCTTTTCATTGTCTTTAAGTAGTTGCACATAGATGTCTCAGTTCAACATGTCGGTTTATGACTGCAATGCATCTTGATCAGTGTCACCCCTTCCATCAGCTCCCCCATCTCTCCCAACCTCGCCCAGCCCCTCAAGTTACCTGGATCCATCTTCACAAATGGACCTTGAATAAAATGACTGTATTTTCCCACCCTTCCTGTCTCCATTCATCTGTCCCTTGTCCCCCTGACCTCCTCATCCAGCCACCTCAATAAGACATGTTTCAGCTTCCTGATAGTCATTTTGTTAAACTGCAAGTTAGTTGGTCAGGGCAGTTACATCTTCCTCACATATCCCATACTTTAGTCCATTTGTTTGTGTATATATACAAATATCCATGTGTATGTTTTCATATTAGATTTACAATTTAGATCTAATCTCCACAAATGAGAGAAAACATGCACTTTTTGTCTCTCTAAGACTGACTTACTTCATTTAGCATTATTTTTCCAGGTCCATTCATTCTCTGCAAATGACATAATGTTATCCTTCCTTATGAGTACATTATAGATATTATATATAATATACATATACAAATGTTCATAAATACATGTTCACATGCATGTTCCATTTTATATATAAATATATACAAACATATGTATATATGCATACATATATGTGTCATTTCATATATACAATGGAACTTGGTATGTATATGTATTTACATATAATGGAACTTCGCATATATCACACACACACTCACACACACACAAACACACACACACACACACACAAACATTTTCTTCATCCATTCATCCATATGGTTTCCATAGTGTAGCAATGAACATGAATAATCATCTTCTTTTCTGGAATTTACTTTAAAAATTCATCTGCATCAGGTACTGGTAGCACATGCCTGTAATCCTAGCAACTCAGGAGACTGAGGCCCTGAGTTTAAGCCCCAGAACAGGCACAATAAAAAAGACAAAAAGTTCATCTGCATCTTTTTACTACATCTTAAGCTACTGTGCCTCTTCTTCCCTTTTCTCTAATGTTTTCTTCGCACCTTGTACCTCTCCTCTACAGTAGAGTTAAAGACCCTCCTGAGAGCACTTTGCTAGCTCACTCTACAGATAAATAAGTGACCAGACTCAGAATCAGCCCTACAAATGCTCAAACTCACAAATGAGGAGATAAGGCAAGATGCTGTGTCAAATTCTCCAGAAAAAAAAACTTAGTTTCCAACTGGAACTAAAAAAGGAATGAAATGTGCAAGCAAGATGTGTAGGAGAGCACACTAGCCAGTATAAGAGCTAGAAAAGCAAAGCAGGAGGCTGGTGAGGGAGAGACTAGAACTCTAACCACAGTCATTTATCGTGATTCAGTCAAACAACATGTCACCTTTGGCTTAAAATTAGTCTGCCAACCAGAGAGCAAATTTTTTAAAAATTATTCTTTGGTTAATAGGTGAACATAAAACATTCTTTTGTCCTATAACTTAAGCTTTTAAAATACAAAATATGCCTAATAACTATTATTTATTCATTATAGTAGATTATAATAGAGATCTCTATAAAAATTAATTCGTAGTCTATCAGATAGGAATTTTAAGATATTTTAAGCCATGCCTCATGTGTAGACCTGGTCATATATTACTTTTTTAACAAGCCTTAAACTCCCCAACTAAGAGTCCCAGACAGAAAGTCAATGCCCCTTTATAAGTCTGTCACTTTTTTCCAAGCCTCCACCAATCATTACTTTAGAAAACTACTCTTTAATATCACAAATAACCCTCCCAAACAAACTTAATGTTCCTTATCTCTTCCTTATTACCTTAACATTTCTTTAGAATTTGACCCCAACCTCTTCCTGGACTTTCTGTTTTATTGCTCTGAAATAGATGACTTTTGTTTTTTCTGTAACTTTTGTTAGTTCTTCAGTGCTTCATTCTGTGGCTCTACCTCCTCCCTATTGTAGTTAGGTTTTTTATTTATAACACCTAGTTACTTGTCTCCCACATCTAAAGGTCAGCTATTTGAGATAGGTTCCTCGGATGTTAGCTGAGCTCAGTTAATTACGAGTCTTCAGTAAACTGGTGAGACTTCAATAAGCTGTGAGTCTTTAGTTTTTCTGGAAATTAGCTTGAGGGGGTTTTTTCATAGTAATTTTAGAACTCAAAGAACAATGAGAAAGCAAAAACTCAACATTCAGATTTCTGATTTTGTTAAATTTGCTGCTCTCCTGTTGTCAACAGGAGTCAATACAGCAAGCTTATGGCCAGGGTGCAGGAAGAGTACTCTAGAGGGTATACAAGGAAGGTATGAACCAAAGAGGAAATTTCCCTAATCTATACATTGCACTTAGCCAAGTTATGGATGTTTCTGAAAATCTTCTTTAGATTATCACTCTATGGTTCTATAATACACATGAAGTCTACAACATTATATTCCTATGATGCCTATAACATTTCTGTGTCATTACTTCATAATCCAACTTTACAGAGCAGACATGTCCCTTCATCCTGACTTTTGTGTTCTTAAATTTCTACTGGACATTTTCATTGAGATATCCTATTAAGACTTTAAGTTTGGCATACCTAAAATTCAATATATTATCTCCCTTCCTACTTCAACTGTTTCTTTTCTCTCCACCAAAATTAATGTATGAAATGAATATTTCTCTTAATATTTTACCTGATCCAAAATTACATGTTTTTATTCAAGCTTCTTTCTCTTTCCTTTATCTATTTTAATAATTTTGCCTCTACTAGTTACTAGATAAGCATACACTAGAATCCATTTAATTTTAGTTTCTATTTTAGTAATGATAAGAAAACTTGCTATACAGAGCTATCGTAAGGATTAAATTGGATTTGCATGCTTAATACATTAAAGATACTAAAAAAGTTCCTTATTTCTTTTCTCCTTAACTTTTCTTTAGTGCTTAGTACTGAGATTTTTCACCTTCCTGTTTTTGTATTTCAACAATGCTACAAATAAAAACTAAGGCATAATAGCAGCCTGCTGGGTTTATTTAGCTTTAAACTCCACATATGAAAAATGAGGATAACAAGAAACACCCGTTTTGTTGGATTGTTCTAAAGTATAAGGCAATGCAAGAAAAGTTATTTGTGTTTTGAAGTAATGCAATGGTACATCTTCAATAAACATCAATTATTATAATCTATTGGTCAGCAACAACAAATACAAAGCCATTGGAAAAATATTTCACGCATCCTTTCTACAAAGGTGAGAGAATGCATCTAGGAAGATGACTGTGTGAGCTGAACCTTGAAAGGATGGTATGATTTCCCCCATATCAGGATTGACTGCCTTACCCCTGCACTCATTCATCTATTTATTAGTTTCTTCATTCATTCATTAAACAATTGGGTTTTTTTCTTAAGAGCATACTACATAATAAATTCTATACCCTATGGCATTAATTAGCAACTGTCTGTGTTGAGAAGATGTAAAGAAGCCTGTGACAATCCAAGTGCCGACCAAGCACTTATGGAAGGCCTGGTGTTCCTCTGTTGAACAGAAACAATCTAGGAAAGACTGACATCAAACAAGGCCAGTGTGTGACTATGATGCATCAAGCCAACAACAAGATGAGATACCTCACAGCAGCATCTGAGCATCCACAAAACCATGAACACTGTCCAACCACAGAATGCCCAGACATCCATTCATCTTGGCTCATCTAAATGACTACTGTTTCTTTACCAATTGAAGCTTCAGTTTCCAACTAATCTTCCCTCCTCAACAACATTTTGTATTCCAAATCATACATCTATCACTACTTTCTATCAGATCCAATCTGAAGCAAAGCCTTGTTTCCTTAAGTTTTCCCCAAAGCAATACTCTTGCTGGGTACTGGTGGTTCATGTCTATAAACCTAGCTATTCAGGAGGCTGAGATTTGAAGATCAAGATTCGAAGCCAGGCTGGGCAAGAAAGTCCATGAGATTCTTATTAACAATTAGTCACCAAAAAGGCAGAAGTGGAGCTGTGGCTCAAGTGGTAGAACACCAGCCTTGAGGAAAAAAGCTCAGGGATAGCACTCAGAGCTTGAGTTCAAGCCCCTGAGTTCAAGAATATCAATAGATACATACATACATACATACATACATACATACATACATACATACATACATACATACATAATATATATACTCAAAATTATAAGCTCTTCCTAAAACCTCCTACTGAGATGATTATTCTTCTTAATCCTGTGTTCTGTTTTCCTTCAACAAGTATGATAGAAAAATAGTCCCTTTACTAGAGTAAGTACACAAAAGTGTTTCTTGGAGATATGAATCCCTTAGCAATTCTTATCTTCCACAGTGAGAAATTCTGTGAATACTGGTGAAAGTCTGCTTCCCAGAAGTGTCACAGCTATCTTTCAGAAATGATTCTTGGACTTCGTAAGCAGCACAATACTAAGACTGACATGATGATATCTCTGAATTAACATTCAGAAATGGCAAAAAGATACATGTGAGATCAGAAAAGCATTATAGTTACCCTAAATCTTTCATAAAACTGGCCCTTCAGAGGAACTATATGAGATTCTTCTGAACATCCAAACCAAGTTTCCAATGCAGTTTGAAATATTCATTTCCATGGAAAAACTTGTTTGAATATAAGATTCTACATCCCTTTAAAATTGTATACATACTATAAAGTTCAAAATTTCTAGTAATTACATTTCTTGAACTGTATTTTCATTTTGCTATCAAAAAGGCACAGAAATCATGAAGTGAAACTTGAGAATATTAGTCTAGATTTAAAGACACAGTAATATATGAATTTTAAAAAGACTACATAAACAAAAACATTATCACATAATTAGCTCAATGTTTAAATATTTTAAAATCTGAGAAAAAAACTTTGTAGAAAAATTATAACATGACAGAACATTTTACACAGGGGATAGTCTACTATATCTGAAAATAAACAAAAAAAATCAATGAAGTGGGTATATAGATCACTTGCTCTATATTTGCATATATGCATTTTAAGACAGGGCTTCTATACCATTAGTCTTCAACGAAACAGCCACAGAGACTAATATTAAAGTCACAGGCTTTAGGGAAATGGCTGTAAAGAACCCTGAAACACCATTAAAGCTGTTATTACTTTGCAGAACTACCTTCCCTAAAGAAAGGGGTTGAAAATCCTTCAGTGCTAGAAGTCCTAAGGACCCCATTAAAAAAATGAAAGCCAAAAGAAATTCCACAGAGAAATTAGCAGTTAATTAGTAAGATAATTAGCAAAAAATAGACATAATTATTTTGTTGAGTAACATTTAAGAATGTAATAGTTAACTCTATTGATATTCAACAAAGAATCAAATATCTTTCACAATATAGAAACTAAAAAGCCTTCTGTGCACATGCTAATTTGAAATTATGAATATCAGCTGTAAAAACTGAATATAAGTCGGGCCCCACAACATTAATTTTGCAAATTGGGTTCGCCTTAAAAGCCCTGACCTCTACTTTCAGAATAGCTATAGCATAGTTTAGTACATATGTATGTAAATTTTAGATGTAATTTCTATGAGATTTATCATCTGCTCCTGACTTGATATTCATTCCACATTATAAAGAATATTTGAATCAGTCTATCACTCTCTTCAAGGTTTGAGTAGAAGCATTGGATTCCTGGAAACCTAGAAATTATGCTATTATGACTGTGAGTCCTACCAAAAACCAAGGGATGGTAGATAACAGTGGCTTAATATAGTCTTTAATATAGATTTGCCTGATAGGTTGTGTGTGTGTGTGTGTGTGTGTGTGTGTGTGTTGCCAGTCGTAGGGCTTGAACACTGGGCTTGGGTGCTATCCCTGTGCTCTGCAGCTCAAGGCGAGCCCTCTACCACTTGAGCCACAGTGCCACTAATGGTTTTCTAGTGGTTTATTAGAGATAAGAGTCTCATACTTTCCTGCCCCGGCTGGCTTTGAACCTCGATCCTCAGATCTCAGCCTCCTAAGTAGCTAGGATTACAGGCGTGAGCTACCAGTGCCCAGATTGCCTAATTGTTTTTGTTGAAACAACTCAGAGGAACACTGAAGAAAAGAGGTGGCTCTCAAAGGTGCTCTTCAAGAGTTCTAATGTGTAGCGATCCTTCATTTACCCAACAGTGTTAATTATGTGTAAGAATCATACTAAGCTCAGGACCAAGACAAAGGCTCCCATTTCCTACCAGATACATGCAAAAAATAATAATAAGGAGAGAGGAAAAATGGTCTAAGCAAGAATTCTTACTCTAGAATACTAAGAATGGCTTGGAGAGCAAGGAACACAAAAGATGGGGCCAGAGAGATGAGTTCTAGCTGGTCAGGAAATGAAGTAGAAAGCTAGGGGCAGGGAGACAAACAGTCTATCTGAAGGCCAAGTCTGCAGGTAAAGGAAAGTATGGAACTATATAAGTTGGCAATTATTCATTTGACCAGGGAACACTAGTTTTCCCTGAGACCATATAGAAAGAATACTATGAGATTTGAAGAGAACAGAGGAATACCAAGTATGATCTATTTAGAAAGGCGTGAAAAGGAAGCTACTAATAACACAGAATTATGAAACACTTTCTATGAAAAGGGTTCTGTGCACCACACCCTTTGGGCACAGAGTCTCATTTATGTCATGTAAAGATCCTATAAAAATAGTTGATATCATTATTACCGACTTCGAGATGAGAACCTGAGGTGCAAATGTTAATAATTTGTTCAGAGTCACACAGATAAGTCTCCAAATTCAAATCCTAATCCTTTAAGCTCATATCCTATGTCATTAAGACATCAGAGTTCCAGGCTGGGAAGTGGCTCAGTGGTACAGTGCTTGCCTAGCATGCATGAAGCCCTGGCTAGAAGTGAGGCTGTGGCTCAAGTGGTAGAGTGAGCAAAAGGAGCTCAGGGACAGTGCCCAGGCCCTGAGTTAAAGCCCCAGGATTGTCAAAAAAAATTTTTGAACACATCGTAACACATAGAAATCTAACAAGATCACAATAAGGGCCAAGAAACCACACCCAAACTGAGAATCCAAGAATTATAGGAAGAACCCAGCTGTCACAGCCCCCAAGAAGGTAGATAACATGGCAGGAAATACCAAACACTTCCCAGTCCTAACTCTCAATATTAATCAACTTAACTCTCCAATTAATCGGCATAGACTGTCTAGTTGGATTAAAAAGCAAGATCCTTCTATCTGCTGCCTTCAAGAGTCACACCTTACCCATAAAAACATATTTTGAAAGTGAAAGGCTGGAATAAAATCTATTAAGCTAATGGCCCCCATAAACAGGCAGGAGTTGCAATCCTAATAGCAGATAAAAAAGACTTCAAATTAAAATTAATGAGAAGACATAAAGAAGGGTGCTACAGACTAATTAAAGGATCTCTCCTTCAGAAGGATATTGCAATTCTAAATAGCTATTCACCAAACAACTGAGCACCCAAATTTATCCAAGAAACACTACTTTCCCTCAAATATCACATAGATCTAAAGACATTAATTGTTGAAGACTTTAACACACCACTATCCACATTAGATAGATCAACTTGGCAAAAACTCAGCAGAGAAACTGTAAATCTAAACAACTGCATAGATCAACTAGATTTAGCAGACATCTACTGAATATTTCACCCAGCAACATCAGAATACACATTTTTCTCAGCAGCACATGGAACATTTTCCAAAATAGACCAACATTTTAAGTCACAAAGCAAACTTGTCCAAATTCAGAAACATTGAAGTTATGCCCTGCATTCTCTCAGACCACAGGGAATAAAATTAGAAATCAACACCAAAAGCCACCAAAGAAAGTCCCGTAACACATGGAGGCTGAACAACACACTGTTGAATCACCAGTGGGTCATGGAAGAGATTAGAAAGGAAATTCAAATGTTCATGATATTAAACAAAAATGAACACACAAATTACCAGCTTCTCTGGGACACAGCAAAGGTAGTACTCAGAGGGAAGTTTATAGCTCTGAGTTCCTACATCAACAAATTGGAGAGATCTGAAACCAACAATTTAATGAGACATCTGAATCTCCTTGAAAAAAAGCAGCAAGAAAAACCCCATCCAGTAGACGGGAAAAAAATAATTAAAATTAAATTAGAAGTAAACGCATTAGAATCCAAAAAAAAAACAACCATAGAAAGAATCAACAAAACAGAGTTGGTTCTTCAAAAAAATTAACAAAATTGACAGACCCTTAGCAAATCTTATCAGAAAAAAGAAGAGTACACACCTAAATAGACAAACTCAGAGATGAGAACGGAAACATCACCACAGAAATAACCAAGATTCAGAACATTATAAGGGAATACTTCTCAAACCTTTATGTTAATTAGTTTCAGAATCTGGAAGAAATGGATGATTTCTTAGCAAATGACATGCCGAAACTAAACCATAATTACCACTGAAATAGAAACAGTAATAAGAGACCTCCCATATAAGAAAAGCCCAGGACCAGATAGTTTTACAGCAGAATTCTACAAGTCCTTCAAAGCAGAACTCACACCAATACTCCTCCAACACTTCAATGAAATTGAAAGAGAAAGTTCACTACCAAACTCATTTTATGAAGCCATCATAACCCTCATCCCAAAACCAGGCAGGGACTCATCAAAGAAAGAGAACTATAGACCCATATCTTTGATGAACATCAATGCAAAACTTCTCAACAAAATTTTGGCCAATTGACTTCAACAATTCATCAAAAAAATCATACACCATGATCAAACAGGATTCATTTCAGTGTTGGAAAGCTGGTTCAATATACCCAAATGAAGTAATATAATTCATCACATCAACAAGAGCAAGGATAAAAACCACATGATTATCTCAATAGATGCAGAAAAAGCATTTGACAAGATCCAACACCTCTTTATGATGAAGGCTCTGGAAAAACTAATAATCTGTGGAACATTTCTCAATACAATAAAGGCTGTGTAGGACAAACCTACAACCAGTATTATACTTAATCATAAAAAACTAAAGCCATTTCCTCTAAACTCAAGAATGAGACAAGGATGTCCACTATCTCCACGTCTCTTCAATTTAGTATTAGAATGCCTAGCTATAGCAATAAGACAAAATGCAAATATAAAGGGGATCCAAATAAGGAAAGATGAAGTAAAACTCTCCCCCTTTGCAGATGACATGATCTTGTATTTAAAGAGTCCCATGGACTCCACTCCCAAATTACTTGAGCTGATTAGAAACTTTGGCAAAGTAGCAGGATATAAAATTAACCCTCAAATATCAATGGATTTTCTGTATGCCAACAATGAGAAGAGCGGGGCTGAAATCAGGAAAGAAACTCCCGTGGTAATAACCCCACAAAAAAATAAAATACCTAGGAATAAACAAAAGAAGTGAAGGACCTCTATGATGAAAACTTTAAAAACCTGAAAAAGGAAATCAAAACATAACTTAGAAAGTGGCAAAAACTCCCCTGCTCCTGGATTGGAAGGATCAACATGATGAAAATGGCAATACTTCCCAAGGCTATCTACACATTCAATGTGATACCAATCAATATTCCAACCTCATTCTTCAAGGAAATAAAAGAGGCAATCCAAAAATTCATATGGAACAATAAAAGACCTCAAATAGCAAAAATGATCTTTAACAGAAAGAACAGTTCTGGAGGAATATCAATTCCAAATTTCAAATTCTACTCCAAAGCCATAGTAATCAAAAGAGCTTGGTACTGGCACAAGAACAGACCTTAGGACCAATGGAATAGAATTGAAAACCCAGAAATGAACCCACAGACCTATAGCCATCTGATCTTCGATAAAGGAGCTAAAAAAATAGAATGGAAGAAAGACAGCCTCTTCAGTAAATGGTGCTTGAAAACTTGATTAGTCACCTGTAGAAAACTAAAGCTAGATCCTTATATATCACCCTACACCAGAATCAACTCCAAATGGATCAAAGACCTTGTACTCAAATCAGACACCCTGAAAACATTCAGGAAGGAATAGGAGAAACCCTAGGTCTCCTTGGCACAGACCAAATTTTCTTAATAGAGAACGAGAAACACAACAAATCAAAGAAAGGTTGGACAAATGGGATTGCATGAAGTTGCAGAGCTTCTGCATGGCAAAGGACATAGCTAGCAAGATCAAT